>NC_052166.1:67975265-68017605 GCF_902713615.1 Scyliorhinus canicula
AGAGCTCAGTCCCACCCTGCCCCAACCACACACACTAGCCTGGCCAAAGAGGTTGCAACACCAACATCCCCGGCTCTCTTGCACGAGGGATGGGGCACGAGGCCAGCCTCCGCACTCACTACGGCTTAAACACGCATGAGCACCCCCTCTCCCAAGGAATCCTAGCCTCACCCACGCACCTATTAAGTGCTGCCTGGCTGAGGTGCAGTCAGAAAGTCCGAGGACCAGAGGAGGATTTAACCGAGGGTTACACCTCCCACATTCGGCAGGAGTGCAGAGCAAAATTGACACATTTCCCAACAGATTTTAAACTAAAGATCATTTGCAGATGAATCCAGGCAACATTACCATTTTGGCCATGTGATCATAGAAATCCTGCTGTCCACTTTCCCCAAAGCTGTGTCTTTTCGGTGACGTCTGTTGGTTGATGGAATTGCATTCTGCAGAATCAGAAGAGAAGAAAGTTACTGCACAGGCAGGCAAGTTAATTTCTTAAATAACAATGGATGTTTACACTGTAAGAGGGCAGCTAACTTTTCATAATCGTACTAGATCCTTGCCTTGTTAAAACATTCCGAAACTAAACCCAACCCACACCCCTCCATCAATCCCCAACCCACCCCCCTCCATCAATCCCCAACCCACACCCCTCCATCAATCCCCAACCACCCCCCTCCATCAATCCCCAACTCACACCCCATCAATCCCCAACCACACCCCTCCATCAATCCCCAACCACGCCCCTCCATCAATCCCCAACCCACGCCCCTCCATCAATCCCCAACCCACCCCCCTCCATCAATCCCCAACCCACCCCCCTCCATCAATCCCCAACCCACCCCCCTCCATCAATCCCCAACCCACCCCCCTCCATCAATCCCCAACCCACCCCCCTCCATCAATCCCCAACCCACCCCCCTCCATCAATCCCCAACCCACCCCCTCCATCAATCCCCAACCCACCCACCCCCCCTCCATCAATCCCCAACCCACCCCCCTCCATCAATCCCCAACCCACCCCCCTCCATCAATCCCCAACCCACACCCCTCCATCAATCCCCAACCCACCCCCCTCCATCAATCCCCAACCCACACCCCTCCATCAAACCCCAACCCACACCCCTCCATCAATCCCCAACCCCCTCCATCAATCCCCAACCCACACCCCTCCATCAATCCCAAACTAATCCCCAACCCACACCCCTCCATCAATCCCCAACCCACGCCCCTCCATCAATCTCCAATCCACACCCCTCCATCAATCCCAAACTAATCCCACAGCCCAGTCCGTCCAGCAATCCCAAAAGTAATCCCACAGTCCATTCCCCTGTATCAATCCCAAACTAATCCCATAACCAATATCCCTGCAGTAATCCCAAACTGCTCCCATTCTTCATAACTGTATCACAATCCCAAAATGAACCACTCCCTTGCATTTCTCTGTATAGCGCATAGTACTCAAACAATCCCACAGCCCCGTAACCACTATTCAAAAGTAGGAAGGTGTTCCCTCCCAATGTTTTGGTCAATATCCACCCCATCAACCAATATCACACGAGCTGGCTGTTATGAATTAGTCAGCTGCTTAAAACCCTACTCCCTGGAGATTTTGCTGCATTTACTAATTACAACAGTAACCTTACACTTCTACTTCAATGGCTGTGAAGCGCCTGGGACACACAGGGCTGGTGAAAGGTGCTATAGAAATGGAGTCTCGCTTTGGAAGTAGCACAAATCTGGAGAACTTGGTTCGAGACCAGGCACAGGATTGAATTCCGACAGCTACTTGCGAGTTTCATCCAGGAATGCTGCCATGGAGAGTCCCTTTAAAAAATGTTTGTCGTCTCATCACATGGCTTCAGTGATGTCATTGTGTGGGTGGAGCTGGGCTGTGGCTCTGTGAGTTTTTATTTTTGCTTTGAGTTTTGGACTGGTTTGTACTACACAGATTGGAAGAAGCGTTTCTCTATCTTCTTTTTAAAGGCTGTTTCCTCACCACTTGATAACTTAAAAGAGATAACTGCTTCTGGAAGCAATTCAAATCTGCTGTTTGAAAAGGGGAACAGGGTATCACTAACAAGCTTTATACCAGTAGCAATGCCGTGTGCTGGGCCACAACTTTGAAAAGGGGCTTCTGGTTTTACTTGGATTTTGTTATTGAATTGGAACAGTTAAGGGGGAATTCATTAAGGGTTATACATAGATTACTGTAGCTGTGTGGAGTCTTTATGTTTGTAGTTGATAAACATTCTTACTATGTGTGTTTACATAAATGTTAACTAAATTCGTAGAATAAAGCTTGTTTGTTTTTTATTAAAAGCGCCAAAGAACTCTGTTGAATAACAGCTGAAAGGCAGGCTCTTGTTCTCATCCTAGCCAAATTCAAAAAACTGTGGGTCAGGTGAACTCCATGATGTACTTTTGAGTTTTCTAAACCCTGGCCCATAACAATGCTTTAAACACTCTTTTTAACCCCCCACATCCTATTCACAGCTGCCGACACCAATGTACCAACCAAAGTTCTCTGGCAGCTGCTGCTCCAACACAGTCTGCAGAGCCTCTGCAGGGGGCCCGAAGTAGGTGCCGTGGACAGCGGGCCTTTAGCTGGATCATAAGGCTGTTTAAGGCAGAGTTGGGAGGACTGCCCTGGGAAGCCGGGCGAGGCTTGGGTAGGCGAAGTACATGGGAACGCTGCCATCCATCATCATCACCTGAGGCGGAGGGGCTGCCATTGGCCTGCTGTCCAATACGGTGTGAGGAGGAGCTGTAAGGAAACAAGCACATTCACATTCACAGGTAGGTGCCAGGGAACAGGAGGAGGCCACTCCACTCCCTTCAGCCTGTTACGCAAAAACAGGAGACGACCATTCATAGGGGCTGGTTTAGCTCACTCGGCTAAACCGCTGGCTTTTAAAGCAGACCAAGGCAGGCCAGCAGCGCGGTTCGATTCCCGTACCAGCCTCCCCGGACAGGCGCCGGAATGTGGTGACTAGGGGCTTTTCACAGTAACTTCATTGAAGCCTACTCGTGACAATAAGCGATTTTCATTTTTTCATTCATTCAGACCCCCCATGAGCCCATTACACAGCAACAGGAGGAGGCCATTCAACCCCAGGAGCCCGTTCTGCCATTCAGTGAAATCACAGCCGATCTGTGAATCAATTTCACCTCACCAATCACACGCGGTGGCCGTCAATTGTTCATACAAAAGGATCCTGCTTTTTTTTTAATAGTTAGCTCAGTTTTTAATTTTGTTATTTTAAATTCTCTTTTCCTCATAGGTGGATTCCAGCCCAATTAGTCTTTTGCGCGTGAAGCTGTGGCATTCACTTGTTCGGGGTGGTGGTTGGGGCAGAACCTGTCAACATTTAGGGTTAGACTGGAGAGGTGACTAAAGGAAAGGGGATTGAAAGCTTTTGGCAGCATAGAGGGTGAACGTGATAGGAATTATTTGTTCGCATAGAGTATATTATTTAGATCAGGGTCGAGACGCACGGGAAGGTCGCGGAGCGATGGCGTTCCCGATAGCGGGAGAAGCGCCAACAGCCGCGGTCGGCTTTTGGGTTGAGAATGCCGCCCGGTTCCGCCAGCAGCCGCAGCATTTTGCCAATCCACCCGCTCGCTATCCAGATTATCCAATGGGTGCTTAGTTTTCCCAACGTCACAGTCGCCGACTGACTGTTCCGCTGACCAATAGGAGGGGGCGGGAGCGGCATCTCTAGCGGTGGGACTGTCGGAGCTCGTGGCCGGTGAAGGCCCCCCGCAGAGGCGCCGAGGGAAGTCTGTGTGAGGGCGAGAGAGGCAGAGTGACATTTGTGTGGGGGTGAGAGACAGAGTGGCGTTTGTGTTGGGGTGAGAGACAGAGTGGTTTGTGTGGGGGTGAGAGACAGAGTGAGTTTGTGTGGGGGTGAGAGACAGAGTGGCGTTTGTGTGGGGGTGAGAGACGGAGTGGTTTGTGTGGGGGTGAGAATGGCGGGTGACGTTTGTGTGGGGGTGAGAGACGGAGTGGTTGTGTGGGGGTGAGAGACGGAGTGGTTGTGTGGGGGTGAGAGACGGAGTGGTTGTGTGGGGGTGAGAGACGGAGTGGTTGTGTGGGGGTGAGAGACGGAGTGGTTGTGTGGGGGTGAGAGACGGAGTGGTTGTGTGGGGGTGAGAGACGGAGTGGTTGTGTGGGGGTGGGAGACGGAGTGGTTTGTGTGGGGGTGGGAGACGGAGTGGTTTGTGTGGGGGTGGGAGACGGAGTGGTTGTGTGGGGGTGAGAGACGGAGTGGTTTGTGTGGGGGTGGGAGACGGAGTGGTTTGTGTGGGGGTGAGAGACGGAGTGGTTTGTGTGGGGGTGGGAGACGGAGTGGTTTGTGTGGGGGTGGGAGACGGAGTGGTTGTGTGGGGGTGAGAGACGGAGTGGTTTGTGTGGGGGTGAGAATGGTGGGTCACGATGCTGGCCGTCAGCACCAGTTCGCTGACTCCCACAAGTCCTTCAATGTCTCCACCATCTCAGGAATGAGGAATGATGTGATAGCTACGGAAACAGGGATTGCAACAATTAGTTTGTTCTTCAAACTGAGATCCAAGAAGAAGGCACCAACCGCCATCACAGAAAACAAACGACGTGTGGTTCTCCCCCGGGGCAGAGCAAGTGGAATTTGGGGACCAGCTTGTGAAATGTGTGTGAATGCTTTAAACCGCTGCAACGTGTTCAGGTCCATTGTACCCTGAAGGTGGCAACGCAGGTCGATAGAGTGTTCAAGAAGGCATACAGCATGCTTGCCTTCATCGGACGGGGTATTGAGTACAAGAGTCGGCAGGTCATGTTACAGTTGTATAGGACTTTGGTTCGGCCACATTTGGAATACTGCGTGCAGTTCTGGTCGCCACATTACCAGAAGGATGTGGATGCTTTGGAGAGGAGGAGGTTCACCAGGATGTTACCTGGTATGGAGGGTGCTAGCTATGAAGAAAGGTTGAGTAGATTAGGATTGTTTTCGTTGGAAAGACGGAGGTTGAGGGGGGACCTGATTGAGATCTACAAAATTATGAGAGGTATGGACAGGGTGGATAGCAACAAGCTTTTTCCAAGAGTGGGGGTGTTCATTACAAGGGATCACGATTTCAAGGTGAGAGGGGGAAAGTTTAAGGGAGATGTGCGTGGGAAGTTTTTTTTACGCAGAGGGTGGTGGGTGCCTGGAACGCTTTGCCAGCAGAGGTGGTAGAGGTGGGGACCATAGCATTGTTTAAGATGCATCTAGACAGATATATGAACGGGCGGGGAACAGAGGGAAGTAGATCCTTGGAAATAAGGCGACAGGTTTAGATAAAGGATCTGGATCGGCGCAGGCTGGGAGGGCCGAAGGGCCTGTTCCTGTGCTGTAATTTTCTTTGCATAATGGTGTATTACAAGTTAGCAGTTTTCACACAAAACTCATGGAACACCATGTGCTGTCCACCAAGAGAATGCCTTCCACACGCATGCCCCCTCAGGTGGTTCCAACAGTACACAGGAACGGTGCCCAGGGTAGCTGACTGCCACATCCTGACGTCAATGCACTATCCCAGTACCATCTCGTTCTGACATTAGCGTGCATTCCCAGTACCAAATTTATTTTTTTTAAACGGCGGAGTCTTCGCACCAGAAGTGGGGGGGGAGGGAGAGAGTGAGAGTGAGAGTGAGAGTGAGAGAGAGAGAGAGAGAGAGACACATTCCCAGCACATACATTAACGTCATGCAGTCTGTGTTTTGGCCGTGAAATTATGGAGTAGAGGTTCCTCCATTTTGTAGCTGCCAGCAATCAAGCAACAGGAGTATGTGAAGAACTGAAGATGGGTCGGTTTGTAATGAGGAAGAGAGGGCCAGAGACACAAACAAGCCAGGATCTCACAACTGAATCTGCTGGAGAGCTTCTAAGGAGAGTCTACAGCAGGACAAAGCAGTGCTGGTATGAGCTGTGTCCAGAGCTCCAGGGCCTTTGATGGAAAGCACATTATGAAGCTAAAATCGGAAAATCAGTCCTAACGGTCGGCCGGCCGATGAGAGTTCCGAAGTTCGGCCAGTTGGTAAAAATGGAACCCGGGCAAAAAGTTCTAAAAACACTGATTTAAATGGAGTGGGGATACAGAGCTTAGTGGTAGAGAGATCTGGGTGTTCAGACATGCCAACCTTAAAGCTGCGGCATGACTCTAAAGCAAATCCTTGCCTTGGTTCGATCCAGGGCTGTCATTGGATCCTTAGTTAATTTCCATTGAATGATGTTGAAACTTATGAGAATTATGGTACAGAGGGAAGCCATTCAGCCCATTGTGACCATGCCAGCTGACAAGTAGCTACCCAGCCCAATTCCACCTTGCAACTCTTGGCCTGTAATCTTGTAGGTTACGGCACTTCAAGTCCACATACACATGTTTTGTAAATGCAATGAAGGGTGGTACGGTAGCACGGTGGTTAGCACTGTTGCCTCACAGCGCCAGGAACCCGGATTAAATTCCCAGCTTGGCCCACTGTCTTTGCACAATCTCCGCGTGGGTTTCCTCCGGGCGCTCCGGTTTCCTCCCACAAGTCCCGAAAGACGTGCTGTTAGGTAATTTGGACATTCTGAATTCTCCCTCTGTGTCCCGAACAGGTGCCGAAATGTGGCGACTAGGGGATTTTCACAGTAACTTCATTGCAGTGTTAATGTAAGCCTACTTGTGACAATAATAAAGATTATTCTGAATCACAAAACGTTAGTCCGCAGGTACAACAGGTGATTAGGAAGAGGAATGGCATTTATTTCAAGGGGAATGGAATATAAAAGTGGGGACGTTTTACTGCAGCTGTACAGGGCCTTGGTGAGACCACATCTGGAATACTGTGCGCTGGACACAATTGCATTAGCAGTTCAGAGAAGGGTCACTTGACTCATTCCTGGGATGAAATGTATGACAAAAAGTTGAACAGGTTGGGTCGAAACCCAGTGGAATTTAGAAGAACGAGAGAGGATCTTATTGAAACACAAGATTCTGCGGGGGTTTGACGGGGTGGATGCTGAAATGATGTCGCGGGAGAGACTAGAACCAGGGCACACAGTGTAAGAATAAGGGATCTGTGTTTTCAGACGGGGGTGAGGAGAATTTCTTTCTCTCGGAGGGTTTGTGGAGGCAGTGGAGGCAGGATCATTGAAGTGGAGTCAGACAGAGTTTTTCCAAGTAGAGTTCAGCACCAGTCTGGTCAGTTCCTCTCCCCCAGAGATATCGAGGGAGTCCAGATAATGTACAAAGCACCAAGCAGAGCCCTGAACACCTACTGCGCAGTAGAAATCACAAACCAGTCACAATGTGGTTTTGGAGACGTTGCTTTATCCACCAGTTTTAGTGGAACACGAACACACGCGCGCACGCACACACACACACGCGCGCACGCACACACTTCGACCAAATACACATGCAAGCTCCGTTTTCTCTCAGCTCTGAAAGGTTAAAAGTTCATGTGCAAACTCTACGCCAATGGGTAGGGATCTCACAACCCAGCAACTGTGCGTTATTCTTCTTTTCACTGTTTAGTAAATAATGGCAATTAACCACATCTGGATTCCCAATCAGCCACATGTGGCCCACGACTGGAATACTGGCCGGCACTGCCAGGGCAGTCCTTGCACATTCAGCTAATGTCACAAACACCAACAAACTGAGCTGTCCCAGCTCAGGTGGGATGTGCTTAACCAAGAATTGTTCGTTGGGGTGCCACTGATACCCAGCTCAGTGTCACAGCAGAGGTGCAGGGGAAGTGAGGGTGAGGATTTGCGGGAGGGTTTTAACCGTAAATGAAATGAAAAGAAAATCGCTTATTGTCACGAGTAGGCTTCAGTGAAGTTACTGTGAAAAGTCCCTAGTCGCCACATTCCGGCACCTGTCCAGGGAGGCTGGTACGGGAATCGAACCGTGCTGCTGGCCTGCTTTAAAAGCCAGCGATTTAGCCTGGTGAGCTAAACCAGCTCCAATGCCTAGAAGAATTCAAAAATAACGGATATCAATACAAGATAGTCATTAATAAGCATAATGAGAAATTCAGGAGGAACCTCGATTGAGTGATGAGAATGCTGAACCAGCTACCACAGGGTAGGTGCACAGTAAGAAGTCTGACAACACCAGATTAAAGTCCAACAGGTTTGTTTTCAAAGTCCAACAAACCTGTTGGACTTTAACCTGGTGTTGTAAGACTTCTTACTATGCTCACCCCAGTCCAACACCGGCATCTCCCCATCACAGGGTAGGAAGCAAGTGATACAGGAAGATCTAAAGAGAAGATGGATAAACAAATGCCAGTGAAAGGAATTGAAGGATATGCTGATGGGGTGAGAGTCGCCGCACGTGGAGCATAAACATCAGCATTGGTCTGATGGGATGTCCAGCTCCTATCTGTGCTGTAGATAATTCTACGTCAGTTCCGGAGCCATGAGGTCATGTTGCAGTTGTACAAAACTCTAGTACGGCCGCATTTGGAGTATTGCGTACAGTTCTGGTCGCCTCATTATAGGAAGGACGTGGAAGCTTTGGAACGGGTGCAGAGGAGATTTACCAGGATGTTGCCTGGTATGGAGGGAAAATCTTATGAGGAAGGCTGATGGACTTGAGGTTGTTTTCGTTAGAGAGAAGAAGGTTAAGAGGTGACCTAATAGAGGCATACAAAATGATCAGAGGGTTAGATAGGGTGGACAGCGAGAGCCTTCTCCCGTGGATGGAGGTGGCTAGCACGAGGGGACATAGCCTTAAATTGAGGGGTAATAGATATAGGACAGAGGTCAGAGGTGGGTTTTTTTCCGCAGAGTGGTGAGGCCGTGGAATGCCCTACCTGCAACAGTAATGAACTCGCCAACATTGAGGGCATTTAAAAGTTTATTGGATAAGCATATGGATGATAAGGGCATAGTGTAGGTTAGATGGCCTTTAGTTTTTTCCATGTCGGTGCAACATTGATGGCCGAAGGGCCTGTACTGCGCTGTATCGTTCTATCTCTATAAGATGGCAGAGGATGAAGGGTGGGAAAAGCACCCAGAGCCTAACGTACGCTTCAGATACCTGGTGGCATGAGCTGCACTCCGAGCATTCCCGGCAATCCTGCGTCTGGCACAAAGGATGTCATCAATGGATTGTCCACTCCAAGGCCTCCTCCTGAGGGCCTGTCGCAAGCCCATCTGATTGGCTGACCTGATCGTACTCCGAACTGGGGGTGCTGGAGCAGAACGGCTGGGGCGTGGCTCTGCCTGACCTGCAAACAAACGCTCCGTCCTGGGGAAAGAGAGAAGAGGGTAAACAGGTAGTGCCGGGCATAGGCGGGTGTGAGAAGTCCCCCGAGAGTGGAATGTGATGGGGCAGGGGAGGTGGAGGGCGCAGTCTCACCTTCAGCTGGCTTTCCGTCTGTTGGAGGTGTTTAATCCAATCGGGTTCCACGTGCAACTCCTGTTCCGATCGTTCCTTCAACTGAGGGTCAAAGAATCGCAACTGGGAGGAAATCTGCTCAGGCAGAGGAGGCAAGAGGGGAGAGACAGAAGGAAAAACATTCAGCAACTATAACTCCGATACGTTCCTCACAAAGCTACTCCCGATTTGCTTTTGGTAACAAGAATGAATCTACTTTTCCTTTTCCGGTATTAATCCAATTCTCTTTTGAGGCTTCTTCCACCGCCCTATCTGGCAGCACCTCCCAGGTCACAACAACCCGCTGGGTAAAATAATCCTCATCTCCTCCCTGGTTCTGTTGCCAATTACTTTAAATCTGCCTCCCCTAGTTACAGAACCTCCTGCCAGTGGAAAGACTCTCCTATTTACTCCTGCAAGAGCCCTTATAATTTGAACCCCTCTATGAAGTCTCATCTTCAGCTTCACTGCTCTAAAGAGAACACTCTTGGCTTCTCCTGTCCCTCCACAGAACTGAACTTCCTCGTCCCTGGTTCCCGCAAATCGCTTCTGCGCTTCCTCCAAGGCTTTGGTCATCCTTCCTAGAGAATGGCACGGCTCACGTATCCTTACCTGGTGTACACACTTTCCAGCATCAATATTATTCTCCTCCCCAAATCTCACTGGTTCGCATTTATTTCTGCCACAACACCCAGAGCAGTATTTCCTGCACATGCGCAGTGTCGTTTCAGCACAGTTACGTTAGCAGATATGGTCTGCTCCATTATGAAATGCTTAGCTGAAATATTCACTGTTATTTTTGCTGGCATGGCCACTTCCTTCTCATTAGCATCCCCTTATTTGTAAAACAATTTTATTGAGGTATTTTAGGCAGATAGAAAAAGTGACATTGTACAAAAGTCACGACACAAATTACAAAATAAACATAGTGCAAACCACGGCTCCATGTCCGATAGCCAAACCTCAGCCCTCGGGGGCTTTGAGTCCCTCCATGCTAACAGTATTCGTCACCGGGCTACCAGGGAAGCAAAGGCCAGAACGTCGGCCTCTCTCTCTTCCTGGACTCCCAGGTCCTCCGAAACCCCAAAGATTGCCACCTCCCGGCTCATTACCACCCCAGTTTTCAATACCCGGGACATGACATCTGCGAATCCCTACCAATACCCCGAGTTTAGGGCACGACCAGAACATGTGTACACGGTTAGCCGGCCCTCCGGCGCATCTAGCACACATGTCCTCCAGCCCAAAGAATCTGTTCATCCGGGCCACTGTCATGTGGGCCCGGTGCACGACTTTAAACTGGATCAGGCTGAGCCTGGCGGATGTTGCGGTCGTGTTTACTCTGCTCAGGGCTTCTGCCCAAATACCATTCTCCAGCCCCCCCCCCCCCACCACTTAAGCTTCAGGTCCTCGGTCTGCCTATCCTCAGCTCCCCTTAGTTCCTTGTAGACGTCTGAAACTCTACCCTCTCCCACCTCTCCCCTAGAAACTACCCTGTCCTGCCTCCCCTTGGGCGGGAGATGTGGGAAGGACGGCACCAGTCTGTGTACAAAATCCCTCACCTGTGTAAGTATCTAAAGTCGTTCCCTCTCGCCAGCCCAAACCTCTCCTCCAGCGCCCTCATGCGCGGAAAGCTCCCCTTCCAGGAACAGATCCCCCATCCTCACAATCCCCGCCCTCCTCCACAGTCGATGATCTCCCCCCCCCCCGTCCATGTTCCCCGGGGCAAATCGGTGGTTGCCGCAGATTGGGGTCCACACTGATGTTCTTACCTGCCCTACATGCCCCCTCCGCTGGCCCCAGATCTGAAGAGCCGCCACCACAATCGGGCTGGTGGAGTACCGTGCCGGCTGAGGCGGCAGAGGCGCGGTGACCAGGGCTACTAAGCTAGTGCCCCTGCATGAAGTAGCCTCCACCCGCTTAGCATCCCCTTCTTATTCTGTCATTTGCTATTCTGATCTTTATTTGGCGGCATTATAAATGATAAAACAAGATTTTAAAGCTTCTGCCGCCACCTGGAGTAAGGATCAGTGGACCAGGCGCCGGGGGAGCCGGCGCCGGGGGAGCCGGCGCCGGGGGAGCAGGCGCCGGGGGAGCAGGCGCCGGGGGAGCAGGCGCCGGGGAGCAGGCGCCGGGGGAGCAGGCGCCGGGGGAGCCGGCGCCGGGGGAGCCGGCGCCGGGGGAGCAGGCGCCGGGGGAGCAGGCGCCGGGGGAGCAGGCGCCGGGGGAAGCAGGCGCCGGGGGAAGCAGGCGCCGGGGGAAGCAGGAGCCGGGGGAAGCAGGAGCCGGGGGAAGCAGGAGCCGGGGGAAGCAGGAGCCGGGGGAAGCAGGAGCCGGGGGAGCCGGCGCCGGGGGAGCCGGCGCCGGGGGAGCAGGCGCCGGGGGAGCAGGCGCCGGGGGAGCAGGCGCCGGGGGAGCAGGCGCCGGGGGAGCAGGCGCCGGGGGAGCAGGCGCCGGGGGAAGCAGGCGCCGGGGAAGCAGGCGCCGGGGGAAGCAGGCGCCGGGGAAGCAGGCGCCGGGGGAAGCAGGAGCCGGGGGAAGCAGGAGCCGGGGGAGCCGGAGCTGGGGGCCACTGCACATGTGCAGCCATCCTGCTCAACCCCCATCAGCTCACTCAGCTCAGAGAGGGATACTAATGAAACTCTGACCACTCCCGAGTTACAGGCATTGGTCGCTGGCTGTACTTACCAAACAGTCATCTGGTGGGGTAACCGTTGCATATAATGTGTCATGGGGAGTCATCACATTCACATCTATCTGCAGAGCGTATGCGAGTTCAGCGAGGGGCCTGTCCTAACTGACCACAGCTGCTGTGGGACCACACAATACAGACACCGCACAGCTCAGTGTAAATCCACTGTCCACCACAGCTCCACATTCCAATCACAGTGACATCACTCCCAGAGAGGGACAACAGAGAGGTTATAACCCACCCTGAACAAATCATTCCCATCATATCAGCTTAGACAGTACCCAGCACAAAATTATGTCTATTCTCTAATGTGCGCCTACCTGTCGGACAGCACAGAAAGCCAGGCTGGTTTTCCTTCCCCTGCCCTGCCAGGGTTACAGAGTTGAATTGGAGCACACCTCTCTCACTCAGCCAGGATCGACAAGACTCCACACACACTGTACCTCTGCTAACCTGGTTCAATACCACACTGTGTGCTGCATTAACCAGGCTGCGTTCACAGCACAAAGATAGGTTCTTCAGCCGAACTGGTCCATATTGGTGTTTCTGCTCCACACGAGTCTCCTCCCATCCCCCGCTCATATCACCTCATCCTTCTATCCCTCTCTCCCTCATCTGTTCATCCAGTTTCCCCCTTAAAAGTATTCAATACTATCCACCTCAACCACTCCCCATGGGAGCGAGTTCTAGATTCGCTCTGCTCTCTGGGTAAAGACATTTCTCCTGGATTTATTAGTGACCATCACATATTTAAAGCCTGGGCTTTTAGGAGTTCACCAGTTTTATTTTTTATTAAAATATAACAAATGATTTTTTTTAAATGTATTTTATTTGAAACGTATATAGGTTACAAAACAAACAATTCAGGGAACAAACTCCCCAACACACAACTATACAGTTTGTACAAATTTTCCTCCTTTTCATCTCCGCATGATGAACAGCTCCTCAAACACAGCCACGAACATCCCCCACCTCGCCTCGAAGCTCTCCACTGAACCCCTTAATTTGTACTCAATCTTTTCCAACAGAACAAAGTCATTTCAGTCCCCCAGTCAGGCCGCCACCCCCCGGTGGTGTCGCTGACCGCCTCTCCAGCACAATCCTTCGTCGGGCAATCAGAGAGGCGAAGGCCATAACGTCGGCCCTCCTCCTCTCCATGAGCTCCGGCTTCTCCGATATCCCAAATATCGCCACCAAAGCTTAACCTCCTTCCCCACAATCCTTCTTAGCGCCGCAAACACTCCCGCCCAGAATCTCCCCAACTTTTCTCAGCCCCAGAACATACAAGCGTGATTCGCTGGTCCCTGCCGAGATTGGCCTGCCGACCCACCTCGTTCACTTTTCCCGACATTTAACTTGTATCCCGAGAATACTGCAAACCTCCCCAACAGGCCCATAATCCTCTCCATGCCCTCCAGCAGGTCCGAAATATACAATAGTCGGTCGTCCGCGTATAGCAACACCTGATGCTCCCTTCACCCACTCATAATCCCTTGCAACTCTGCCAACCCCCTAAGAGCCATTGCCAGAGACTCTATAGCCAGCGCAAACAGCAGCGGCGGCGACAGCGGGCACCCCTGCCTTGTTCGCCAGTACAATTCCTGTGAACCCATGTCATTGGTCCACACACTCGCCATCGGTGCCACATATAACAGGCGCACCCATGCCACAAACTGCGGCCCAAACAGGTACCAAACTCCATCCAGTCGAATGCCTTCTCCGCGTCCATGGACACCACTACCTCCGGCATCTGGGCTCGCGACAGGATCATGGTCACGTTTAACGCCTGCCTTATATTACTAGAAAGCTGCCTGCCCTTTACGAAGCCTGTTTGGTCCTCCACAACCATTCTCAGGACACAACCTTCCAATCACCAATTTAGCCAGCACTTTCACATCCATATTTAACAATGATATGGGCCTAAACGACCCACATTCCAACGGGTCCCTCCTTTTTTTTGTATTAATGTGTTCGTTGCCAGCATGGTGGCACAGTGGTTAGCACTGTTGCTTCACACCTCCAGGGTCCCAGGTTCGATTCCTGGCTTGGGTCACTGTCTGTGCGGAGCCTGCACGTTCTCCCAGTGTCTGCGTGGGTTTCCTCCGGGTGCTCCGGTTTCTTCCCACAGTCTAAAGATGTGCAGGTTAGGTGGATTGGCCAGGCTAAATTACCCTTAGTGTCCACAAGGGTAGGGTGGGGTTACTGGGGATAGAGTAGTGTGGGCTTCAGTGGGGTGCCCTTTCCAAAGCCAGTGCAGACTTGATGGGCCAAATAGCCTCCTTCTGCACTGTAAATTCTATGATCTATGATCTGCCAACAACCCCAGTTCATGCCTCCACCCCAACCTCTGCTCCCGTCCCAATCTAAGTCGAATCTCCAACCAGTGGGGCAGATGGTCCGAGATAACTATTCCCGCATATTCTGCTCCCTCCACCCCAACCAAAACTAGAACTAGAGGACACAATCTAAGACTAAAGGGACGATCCTTTTGAGCAGAGATGAGGAGGAATTTCTTCAGCCAGAGGGGGGTGACTCTGTAGAACTCTGTGTCGCTGAAGGTTGTAGAGGCCAAATCACAGAGTGTCTTTAAGACAGAGGTGGATAGGTTCATGATCAATAAGGGGATCAGGGTTATGGGGAGAAGACAGGAGAATGGGGATGCGAAAAATATCAGCCATGATTGAATGGCGGAGCAGACTCGATGGGCCGAGTGGCCTAATTCTGCTCCTAGGTCTTATGGTCCCTTCTAACACCCCACTCACAATCAGATATCTCCCATCCGGTCCCTCACAGACCCCATTTTCTTACTTTTCAAAATTGCCACCCCCGCAACTTTGAATCAAACCACAAGTAGAAAATCTGACCCACCCATCCCTTTCTCAACCTAACCTGGTCCTTCACGCGGAGGTGCGCCTCCTGCAGAAAGACCACCTCCGCTTTTAAACTCCTGAGGTGCGCAAAGACCCGATATCTCTTCACCGGTCCACTGAGCCCTCGCACGTTCCACATTATCAGCCGTACCAGTGGCTTACATCTCCATTCCCCTCTACCGTCCGCCATCCTCACCTTTCAGCTCCACCCCCATTAACTTCACCCTGTACCTGGCCCACCCAAGGTGGCCCCTTTCACTACCTCGGACCATGTTTCTTCGCCAACATCGCCATCGTCGCATCACCCACCCCCTATCTCTCTCTCTCGCCTTCTCCCCCACCTCACTAACAAATGATTTTTTAAATTAACACTTATAATTTAAAATGTTTATTAAAATAAAATACATACTTGTCACAGCCATCTCTGTACCTGAATGAGTTGGCTCAGGAACACCGGTGAGTAATAGGCTGGGTTCCTGAGGACAGTCCTCGCGATGACCTCACAGTAGTGAAAGGCCTGTGCAGCCAAACCCATCTCAGCCAGTCTGCACGCGTAAATAAACTTAAATACCTGTGATGGAGGGGGAAAGAGGGGGACAAAATTCACCATTACAGCCTGGTCAAAACACAATGAGACAATGCTTGAGCCGATCACTGACGCACGCATGCGTGTTGTGCGGTGGGGATAGGTAAAGGATGGAGAGCCAAGAGGCAGTAAATCTGAATGGAAGTTTATCCTGTACCTGAAAGTTGGGAAGGAAGCAGACTTGGTTACCCAGAGCTTGTGCGTACTCGTATGCCTCTGTGCGTTGGATGGCTCTGTTCGAAGCAAACCTCAGAAAGGACCAGCTGAAAACAGTACAGAACCATTTTCAGAACATCACCATTGAAAGACAAACGGTAACTATTTTTCCTCTTCACCTCCCCCCTTCTCCCCCTCCCCCTATCTCATATTGATAGTCCCACTTCTGGATTCCTATTTTCCAACCTTCCTGTTCCCAACCAGACAGCCCATGGGCCAAGATTCCGGGACCCCAGATTCAACAATAAATCAGTGTCCCATTTTCAAGAAAGCAGTAACTAACGAGTGTACAGTTAACTGAACTCTTTCTATCAAATGTCAATTCTGGATTAGTGTGTGAAATGTTTGAAAAAACACACTGGCCCAGGTTCATGTGTTGTGGAGACAGGTGAATGGCAGTGTGAGGAGGCTGAGCTTATACACAGAGCTTACAGCCAACAGCCTCCTGCACAGGTCCTCAAGGACTGAGTGATTGAACAAGAAGGCCAGGTGTTGGTGCAGGCCTCTCCAATTCGTTTTCACTGTTCTCTTCTATATCCAGAAGGCTTACCTCTGATAAAAACATTCATTAATTTGGGCCCTTGATTTCTTCAGCTCAGATGGTTTTCTGTCACTGCCAGCTTGGCTCAGTTGGTAGCAATCCCACTTAAGCCCCACTCGAGACTTCAACACGCAATACAGGCTGATAAGCTGGTGAAGCTGAGAGAGCACTACACTTTTGGAAGTACTGACTTTCAGTGAGACAACCGGGGCGGCATGGTGGCACAGTGGTTAGCACTTCTGCCTCACAGCACCTGGGTCCCAGGTTCGATTCCCAGCTTGGGGTCACTGCCTGTGCGGAGTTTGCACTTCCTTCCCATGTCTGCGTGTGTTTCTTCCGGGTGCTCCAGTTTCCTCCCACAGTCCAAAGATGTGCAGGTTAGGTGGACTGGCCATGATAAATTGCCCTTTAGTGTCTAAAAGGTTAGGTGGGGTTACTGGGTTATGGGGATAGGGTGGAGCTGTGGGGCTCAGTAGGGTGCTCTTGCCAAGAACTGGCGCAGACTCGATGGGCCGAATGGCCTCTTTCTGCACTGTAAATTCTATGATTCTACCCGAACCAAGGCCCCACCACAGGTGGACATGAAAAACAAAATCCCACATCCACGATTCAAATAGGAGCAAGGGATTTCCCCACACGCCCTGGACAATATCCATCCTTCAACCAACATCACGAAGATAAACTGATTATCTAGTCTCCACAGTTGGTGCCACAACTGTGGGATCTTCCTGTACACACATTTGCCTGCAGCTGCACTTCAAAAATGCTCCACTGACAGTAAAGCAGTTAGTGAGATCCCGAGGATGTGCAAGGTGCTACAGAAATGATACTTCTTTCTTACCACGCACACGACACCACACGAGAGCTCACCTGTGGTTTGAGCCAATCAAAACGAGTTTGGTGGTCTTTCTGGTGTACACTCCAAATCCAATCTGTGCCATCAGGTAACAGAAGTGCGAGGCGTCCAGCAGCCCCTTGGTAGCTGCAAGGGAAGGAATCCCATTGTCAACACCTTCCGCTCAGCCCTCTCAAACACAGGAACAGGATGGGGGCCATTCAGCCCCTCTAGCCTGTTCACCCATTCAATCAGATCATGACTTATCTGTGCCTCAATTTCAATTATCTATAATTGTTACCCAACACAAAATCTAGTCACTCAAGTTTTGACATTTTTAATTGATCCCCTGCCTCAACAGCTTTGTCAGGGAGAGGGTTCCAGATCTCCACCACACTGTGTGAAGAAGTGCTTCCTGCAATCAGCGGCCCAGCGAGTCACCTAACTCAGGCTGTGGATGGGGTTTTAAACTAAAAGGAGAACGAGGAGTCTGGCGAAGGAAAGATTTTGAAATGTAAAGAGGATTAAGACAATAGTGCAGTGTAGTGATTTGGGTAAAGACAAGTAGAGTTAATAATAATAATAGCTTATTGTCACGAGTAGGCTTCAATTAAGTTACTGTGAAAAGCCCCTAGTTGCCACATTCCGGCGCCTGTTCAGGGAGGCCGGTACGGGAAGTTGGACAAGGAGGGACAATTTGAAGCAAAAATAAAGACTCTTTATTTGAACTCACAAAGCATTGTAACGAAGTAGAGGAACTTGCAGACAAAGAAGATAAATGGCTCCAATCTAATCGGCATTAGCACTGCTGCCTCACAGCACCCGGGACCAGGGTTAGCACTGCTGCCTCACAGCGCCCGGGACCAGGGTTCGATTCTAGCCTCAAGTGACTGTCTGTGAGGAGTTTGCACGTTCTCCCCGTGTCTGCATTGATTTCCTACAGTTTTCTCCCAGAGTCCAAAGATGTGCCGGTTAGGCGGATTGGCCATGGTTAATTGCGCAGTAGTGCTCAGAGATGTGCAGGTGAGGTTATGGAGGATAGGGCTGCTGGGGAGGGGAGTGGGCCTAGTTATGTTGCTCTTTCGGAGGGTTGGTGCAGACTCAATGGGCCAAATGGCCTCCTTCTGCACTGTAGACATTCTATGATGGTTACAAGGTGACCAAGGTTGGGAAATAATATTCCAGGGTACACAATATTTCAAAAAGATAGGCAGCATGGGAAGGAGGAGTAACCCTGATAATAAAGCATGACATAAGGACAGTATCTTGGCTCAGCAGATCAGGAAACAGAATCAGTTTGGGTGAAGATTAGGAATAGCAATGGTCAAAAAGATCATGTGGGACGGGTTTATAGGGCTCTTAACATTAGTTATACTGTTAGACAAGAAATAATTAGAGTTTATAACAAAAGCAACATACTTTTTTTTGAGTTATTTTAATCTTCAATATAGACTGGATCAATCAAATTGACAAAGGTGGTCTCTGGAAGATGAATTTGTAGAATGATTTTGTGACAGTTTCCTAGGAAATAAAACGGTCTCGGCGTAGGTACACCCACTGTGCTGATAGGGAGAGAGTTCCAGGATTTTGACTCCGTGACAGTAAAGTCCGGATAGTGTGGGGCATGGAGGGGACTTGCAGGTGATACCGTGTGTACGATCTGACTGATCCTCTCAAATTGATGCGAACTCACAGTGCCACAAAGTTCTCTCACCCATAGCTTTGGGAAGGGTGGGGACAGGGAGACGAGGGGTGGATTTCGAGCCTCATGAAAGGGGGAGGGGAAATGCACCGAAAACACCCAACTGTCAGGAAGTGGAGGAGATGCGACCTACCAAGCGTGTCTCCCATTGTGGTGATGGTTTTCCTGTCCAGGTCGAGCCCATGGGAAAGGTTAGACAGCACCATTGCAAGGTGGGGTCGCCAGTCGCCCCACCTCTCATCTCCACAACACTGAATTAAAAGAAAAACAACAGGCTGAGAGGCTGGTAATCGCTTTCTGAGCTTCCTGGTTTTACACAGTGCCTTTATCAACCATTCTGTGGCAAAATGCATTAGTATCCAAAGCAAACTAGGGAATGTGGGAAAACCCTCAAAGCCTTTTCTGTTGAAGCCAGTGACTTTACGTGATACTGTTTTTGCAGACAGCAGTTCCGGGTATCTAATGGGTTGGGGTAAATTGTGCTGATAAGCCATTAGACCACAGGAAGCTCATCATGTCCTTCTACCAATTACCCACATGCCCTAGCATCCACTCTTGCATGTTGTAGACGAGGGCAATTGATATCGTAATTTTTTTAAAACTTTATTCATTTACAGGATGTGGGAGTCGCTGGCTAGGCCAGCATTTTTTTTTAATCATAGAATTTACAGTGCAGAAGGAGGCCATTCGGCCCATCGAGTCTGCACCGGCTCTTGGAAAGAGCACCCTACCCACGGTCAACACCTCCACCCTATCCCCATAACCCAGTAACCCCACCCAACACTAAGGGCAATTTTGGACACTAAGGGCAATTTATCATGGCCAATCCACCTAACCTGCACATCTTTGGACTGTGGGAGGAAACCGGAGCACCCGGAGGAAACCCACGCAGACACGGGGAGGATGTGCAGACTCCGCACAGACAGTGACCCAAGCCGGAATCGAACCTGGGACCCTGGAGCTGTGAAGCATTTGTGCTATCTGCAATGCTACCATGCTGCCCCACATTTATTGCCCATCCCTATTTGCCCTTCAAGTGGTGGAGAGCTGCCGTCTTGAACTGCTGCAGTCCATGTGGTCTAGGTACATCCACACTGCTTTTAGGGAGGGAGATTCACAATTTTGAGCGAGTGACTGTGAAGGAACAGCGATACATTTCCACGTTAGGATGTAGAGTGGCTTGGAGAGGAACCTCCCGGTGATGGGGTTCCCAGATATCTGCTGCCCTTGTCCTTCTAGACGGTAGCAGTTGTGGGTTTGGAAGGAGCTAAGAGACCTTGGTGAGTTGCTGCAGTGCATCTTGCAGATGGTTCACATGGCTGCCACGTTGAGGTAGCTGAGGGATTGAATGATTGTGGAAGGGGTACGAAACAAGTGCATTGCTTTGTCCTGGATGGTGTTGAGCTTCTCGAGTGTTGTTGGAGCTGTACTCCAGCAAGCGTAGAGTATTCCTTTACACTCCTGACTTGCAGATGGTAGACAGGCTACGGGCAGACGAGAGGTAAGTTACCCGCTGCAGGATTCCCAGCCTCTGTCCTGCTCCTGTAGCCACAGTATTAATGTGGTGTCTACTTCAGTTTCTGGATGGCGGTAACCCCCAGGATGTTGATAGTGGAGGATTCAGTGATGGTCATGCCACTGAATGTCAAGGGTTGATGGTTAGATCCTCTTTCCTTGGAGATGGTCATGGACGGGCAAATGTAACTTGCCACTTGTCAGGCCAAGCCTGGATATTGCCCAGGTCTTGCTCTATTTCGACAGGGGCTGCTTCATCATTTGGAGAGTCGTAGATGGTGCTGAACATTGAGCAGTCAGAGAACATCTCCACTCTGACCTTACGTTGGAACGGAGGTCATTGATGAAGCAGCTGAAGGTGGTTGGGCCGGGGACACTACCCTGAAGAACTCCTGCAGTGATGTCCTGGAGCTGAGATGATTGACCTCCAACCACCACAATCATCTTCCTTTTGTGCCGGGTATGACTCCAACCAGCGGAGAGTTTTCCCGGATTCCCATTGACTCCAGTTTAGCTCGGGTTCCTTGATGCCAAACTCGGTCAAATGCTGCCTTGATGTCAAAGGCAGTCATTCTCACCTCACCTCCTCATTCAGCTCTTTAGTCCATGTTTGAACCAAAGCTGTAATGAGTTCAGGAGCTGAGTGACCCTGGCGAAACGCATACTTGAGTGTCAGCGAGCAGGTTATTGCTAAGTGCTGCTTGATAACGCTATTGGTGACCATTTCCATCCGACTATTGATGATTGTGGGTAGACTAATTGGGCGGTCATTGGCTGGGATGGTACTGAGAGGAGGGTATTCGTTTTCCCCAACACAAAATTAGTGTTTGTACCGTTTTGCCTTGTATATATTCTTTATTGTTTTAATAAAAAGATATGGATTTGTACAGGGCATAGCTTTTTTTTTTAAATTTAGATTACCCAATTATTTTTTCCAATTAAGGGGCAATTTAGCGTGGCCAATCCACCTACTCTGCACATTTTTGGGTTGTGGGGGTGAAACCCACGCAGACACGGGGAGAATGTGCAAACTCCACACGGACAGTGACCCAGAGCCGGGATCGAACCTGGGACCTCAGCACCGTGAGGCGGTTGTGCTAACCACTAGGCCGCCATGCTGCCCTTGCAGGGCATAGCTGGGCAATTTTCCACATTGCCGGGTAGATGCCAGTGTTGTAGCTGTACTGAAACAGCTTGGCTAGGGGGTGCGGCAAGTTCTGGAGCTCAAGTCTTCAGTACTATTGCCGGGGTATTGTCAGGGCCTAGGGCCTTTCCAGTATCCAGTACCTTCAGCCATTTATTGATATCAGGCGGAGTGAATCGTATTGGCTGAAGACATCTGTGATGCTGGGGACCTCCGGAGGAGACCGAGATGGACCATCCACTCAGCACTTCTGGCTGAAGATTGTTGCGAATGCCTCAGCCTTGTCTTTTGCACAGATGTGCTGGGCTCCTCCATCATTGGGGATGGGGATATTAGTGGAGCCTCCTCCTCCAGTGAGTTGTTTAATTGTCCACCACCATTCACGGCTGGATGTGGCAGGACTACAGAGCTTCGATCTGATCTGTTGGTTGTGGAATTGCTTAACTCTGTCTATTACTTGTTGCTTCTGCTGATTGGTGCACATAGAACATACAGTGCAGAAGGAGGCCATTTGGCCCTTTGAGTCTGCACCGACCCACTTAAGCCCTCACTTCCACCCTATCCCCATAACCCAATTTAGGTCACTAGGGGCAATTTATCATGGCCAATCCACCTAACCTGCACGTTTTCGGACTGTGGGAAGAAACCGGAGCACCCGGAAGAAACCCACGCAGACACGGGGAGAACGTGCAGACTCCGCACAGACAGTGACACAGCGGGGAATCGAACCTGGGACCCTGGCGCTGTGAAGCCACAGTGCTAGCCACTTGTGCTATCATGCTGCCTAAGTAGTCCTGGGTTATAGCTGCACCAGGTTGACCCCTCATTTTTAGGCATGCCGAATGTTGCTCCTGGCATGCTCTCCTGCACACTTCATTGAACCAGGGTTGATTCACCGGATTGAGGGTAATGGTAGAGTGGGGGACATGCCAGGCTGTGAGGTTACAGATTGTGTTTCAGTACAATTCTGCTGCCGAAGGCCCACATCACCTCACAGATACCCAGTCTTGAATTGCAAGATCTGTTTGAAGTCTATTCCATGTAGCACGGAGCAAGTGCCACACAACGTGATGGAGGGTATCCTCAATGTGAAGACAGGACTTTGTCTCCGTAAGGACTATGCCGTGGCCATCAGCCGATACTGTCATGGGCAGATGCAAGATGAGGTCAAGTATGTCCTTCCCTCCTGTTGGTTCTTTTGCCACCCTCAGAGCTTCCTTGAACCGGTGTTCAACTTAAGGAGCACGGATTGATCAGCTGGGGAGGGGGGGGTACGTGGTAATCAGTAGGAGCTTTCCTTGCACATATGTGACCTGGTGCTAGGAGACTTCATGGGGTTCAGAGTCGATGTGAGAACTCCCAGGACAACTCCCTCCCGACTGTATACCACTGTGTTACCACCTCTGGGACAGCACACACCTTATGTCAGGCTGTTGCTTGACTATTGTGCCTGACGGCACTCCCAGGTTTGGCACAAGCCCCCAAACATTAGCGAGGACTTTGCAGGGTTGTCGAGGCTGTCTTTGCCGTCAATGCCAGGTGGTCTGCCCAGTTTAATTCCTTCCCGTGTTCTTTGCAGCGGGTTAGATACGACTTGGTCAACATCGCTGTGGTTCCTGGCCCGGCGGTAAGGAAGCCGGTTTCCTCCCCTCGCTGTGGCTACACACCAGGTAAGGAAGCCGGTTTCCTCCCCTCGCTGTGGCTACACACCAGGTAAGGAAGCAGGATCCCTCCCCTCGCTGTGGCTACACACCAGGTAAGGAAGCAGGATCCCTCCCCTCGCTGTGCCTCCAGGCCAGGTAAGGAAGCCGGTTTCCTCCCCTCGCTGTGGCTACACACCAGGTAAGGAAGCCGGTTTCCTCCCCTTGCTGTGCCTCCAGGCCAGGCCAGGGGAAGCAGGATCCCTCCCCTTGCTGTGCCTCCAGGCCAGGCCAGGTAAGGAAGCCGGTTTCCTCTCCTCGCTGTGACTCCAGGCCAGGTAAGGAAGCAGGATCCCTCCCCTCGCTGTGGCTACACACCAGGTAAGGAAGCCGGTTTCCTCCCCTCGCTGTGGCTACACACCAGGTAAGGAAGCAGGATCCCTCCCCTCGCTGTGGCTACACACCAGGTAAGGAAGCCGGTTTCCTCCCCTTGCTGTGCCTCCAGGCCAGGCCAGGTAAGGAAGCCGGTTTCCTCTCCTCGCTGTGACTCCAGGCCAGGTAAGGAAGCAGGTTTCCTCCCCTTGCTGTGCCTCCAGGCCAGGCCAGGTAAGGAAGCAGGATTCCTCCCCTCGCTGTGGCTACACACCAGGTAAGGAAGCCGGTTTCCTCCCCTCGCTGTGGCTACACACCAGGTAAGGAAGCAGGATCCCTCCCCTCGCTGTGGCTACACACCAGGTAAGGAAGCCGGATCCCTCCCCTCGCTGTGGCTACACACCAGGTAAGGAAGCAGGATCCCTCCCCTCGCTGTGGCTACACACCAGGTAAGGAAGCAGGATCCCTCCCCTCGCTGTGGCTACACACCAGGTAAGGAAGCAGGATCCCTCCCCTCGCTGTGGCTACACACCAGGTAAGGAAGCAGGATCCCTCCCCTCGCTGTGCCTCCAGGCCAGGTAAGGAAGCCGGTTTCCTCCCCTTGCTGTGCCTCCAGGCCAGGCCAGGGGAAGCAGGATCCCTCCCCTTGCTGTGCCTCCAGGCCAGGCCAGGTAAGGAAGCCGGTTTCCTCCCCTCGCTGTGCCTCCAGGCCAGGCCAGGGGAAGCAGGATCCCTCCCCTTGCTGTGCCTCCAGGCCAGGCCAGGGGAAGCAGGATCCCTCCCCTTGCTGTGCCTCCAGGCCAGGCACTAAAGGACATGAATGAACCAGTTGGGTTTTTATGACATCAATTCATGGTTATCTTTTAATTCCAGATGTTTTATTGAATTTTGATGGTGAGATTTGTACGTGGGTCCCCAGAACATTACCCCGGCTCTCCTGATTACTAGTCCAGTGACAATACCACTAAGCCACCACCTCCCCATTGTTACTGGACTAAATCCAGGAAGCTCGGATTCAAGGGCAACTACAGGCAGCTTGCAAATTCAAATTTAGATTTTTTAAAAGTCTGGAAATAAAAAGCTAGAATCAGTAAAAATGACAGCCCTCTCAAGTCAAAATAACTACCAAAATTCAAGATGTTAGCTCGCCTCCACCTTCTGAGGCCAACAGATGCTGGCTATACCAGCGATGTACACACCCCAAGAATTAATTTTAAAAATACCAATCAGAAAGCGAAATCCCAGCCACGTTTTTCTGTATCTAACCTTGTGCTGCAAGTCCTGGGACTGTTTGATGGGGCAGAGTAGAGCAGCAATGGGCACAACCTAGGCTAATGAGTGTCTCTCCTTCATCTCAGGGGGCTGCAAGATTGTAATCGGGCTTGTTCACGAACCGTGACCCCCATCAATAAGATTAAAAACATTTAATACATGCCGAATATTTCATAACGAGTTACAGAAAATGCTTCATCATTTATATATTAATAAAGCAATCAACTTCAAATAGCAAAAACAAAATAAATATTTACACTGTGGATGTAGAGGGAGTGCACAGCTCTCACAGTCAATGTTGTGAGCAATCAGCGCGCACCTCACTTCAAGGGCGGCACAGTGACGCAGTGGTTAGCATTGCTGCCTCACGGCGCCGAGGACCCGGGTTCGATCCCGGCTCTGGGTCACTGTCTGTGTGGAGTTTGCACATTCTCCCGTGTTTGTGTGGGACTCACCCCAACAACCCAAAGATGTGCAGGGTAGGTGGATTGGCCATTCTAATAGTCCCTTAATTGGAAAAAACATTTTTAAAATGCGCGAATCACTTCAGTCACACTGGTAGAAAAAAAACGTGGGCGGAATTCAGTGGAATGTGGCAACTCTGCACGTGGGCAACCATCAACAAAATGTCTGGTGGGCCGCATTCGGAACCCAGATGCACCCCCCCCCCCCCCCCCCCCCCGGGAGACCCAGCACGAGTGCAGAGGGAAATTTAACCACAATTTTCAGTAATGGTAACATTAACAGGACTGACCGTGGCCGCGGCTGGCATGCGACCAGACATCAGTTGGTACACCGTCTGTAGAGGGTCATTGATAGGCAGACTGTTGGCAAACCTGGGCACAAAGAGAATAGAATGTAAATGGTTAGTCTGTAGATCTCAGTGTGCAGGATTTTCAGAGTTAGAAACACACGAAGAAGGGGCAGGAGTGGGCCAGTCAGCTCCATGGGCCTGCTCTGCCATTTGGCTGATTTGATAGGAACCTCATCCTGCCCACCCCAGATAACACGTCACCCTCTCGCTCACCAAGAATCGACCCACCTCTGCATTAAAAACATTCAAAGACTTTGCTTCCACTGCCTTTCCAGGAAGAGAGTTCCAAAGAGACACAACCCTCAGAAAACATTTTGCCTCATGACGATCATAAATGAGCGACCCCTTATTTTTAACAGTGGCCCCAGTTCTAAATTCTCCAACAAGAGGAACCATCCACTCCACATAAGAACAGAAGAACTAGGAGCAGGCCATCTGGCCCCTCGAGCCTGCTCCGCCATTCAATGAGATCATGGCTGATCTTTTGTGGACTCAGCTCTACTTTCCGCCCGAAACACCATAACCCTTAATCCCTTTATTCTTCAAAAAACTATCTATCTTTACCTTAAAAACATGTAATGAAGGAGCCTCAACTGCTTCACTGGGCAAGGAATTCCATAGATTCACAACCCTTTGGGTGAAGAAGTTCCTCCTAAACTCAGTCCTAAATCTACTTCCCCTTATTTTGAGGTTATGTCCCCTAGTTCTGCTGTCACCCGCCAGTGGAAACAACCTGCCCGCATCTATCCTATCTATTCCCTTCATAATTTTAAATGTTTCTATAAGATCCCCCCTCATCCTTCTAAATTCCAATGAGTACCGTCCCAGTCTATTCAACCTCTCCTCATAATCCAACCCCTTCAGCTCTGGGATTAACCTAGTGAATCTCCTCTGCACACCCTCCAGCGCCAGTATGTCCTTTCTCAGGTAAGGAGACCAAAACTGAACACAAGACTCCAGGTGTGGCCTCACTAACACCTTATACAATTGCAACATAACCTCCTTGTCTTAAACTCCATCCCTCTAGCAATGAAGGACAAAATTCCATTTGCCTTCTTAATCACCTGTTGCACCTGTAAACCAACTTTCTGTGACTCATGCCCTAGCACACCCAGGTCTCTCTGCACAGCGGCATTCTTTAATATTTTATTGTTTAAATAATAATCCCGTTTGCTGTTATTCCTATCAAAATGGATAACCTCACATTTGTCAACATTGTATTCCATCTGCCAGACCCTAGCCCATTCACTTAACCTATCCAAATCCCTCTGCAGACTTCCAGTATCCTCTGCACGTTTCGCTTTACCACTCATCTTAGTGTCATCTGCAAACTTGAGACACATTGCCCTTGGTCCCCAACTCCAAATCATCTATCTAAATTGTGATCAATTGTGGGCCCAACACTGATCCCTGAGGGACACCACTAGCTACTGATTGCCAACCAGAGAAACACCCATTAATCCCCACTCTTTGCTTTCTATTAATTAACCAATCCTCTATCCATGCTATTACTTTACCCTTAATGCCATGCATCTTTATCTTATGCAGCAACCTTTTGTGTGGCACCTTGTCAAAGGCTTTCTGGAAATCCAGATATACCACATCCATCGGCTCCCCGTTATCTTCTGCACTGGTAATGTCCTCAAAAAATTTCACTAAATTAGTTAGGCATGACCTGCCCTTTATGAACCCATGCCACGTCTGCCCAATGGGACAATTTCTATCCAGATGTCTCGCTATTTCGTCCTTGATGATAGATTCCACCATCATCCCTACTACCGAAGTTAAGCTCACTGGCCTATAATTTCCTGCTCTCTGCCTACCTCCTTTTTTTAAACAGTGGTGTCACGTTTGCTAATTTCCAATCCACCGGGACCACCCCAGAGTCTAGTGAATTTTGGTAAATCATCATTAGTGCATCTGCAATTTCCCTAGCCATCTCTTTTAGCACTCTGGGATGCATTCCATCAGGGCCAGGAGACTTGTCTATCTTTAGCCCCATTAGCTTGCCCATCACTACATCCTTAGTGATAATAATCCTCTCAAGGTCCTCACCTGTCATAGCCTCATTTCTATCAGTCGCTGGCATCCACCCTGTCAATATCCCTCCGGACCATACACGTTTCAATCAAGTCGTTTCTTACTCTTCTAAACCCCAGGGGATACAAGTCTAACCTCTCCAATCTTTCCTCACAAGACAACCCACCCAATCCCGGGATTAATTTAGAGGAGGCGCTGGCGTAGTGGTATTATCACGATACCAGAGAGACAGGGTATTGTTTTGGGGATCCGGGTTCAAATCAGGCCATGGGAATGGTGAAATTTGAATTCAATAAAAAAAATCTGGAATCTAATGCTGACCGTGAAACCATTGTTCATTGTAAAAACCCATCTGGGTTCACGGATGCCCTTTAGGGAAGGGAATCTGCCGTCCTTACCCGGTCTGGCCTACACGTGACTCCAGACCCACAGCAATGTGGTTGACTCTTAACTGCCCTCTGAAATGGCTGAGCAAGCCACTCAGGTCAAGGGGCAATTAGAGATGGGCAATAAAATGCTGGCTCAGTCAGTAACGGCCACATCCCATTAAAGAATTTTTCAAAACCTCTGCATTCTCTCCAATCAACACTTGAATTGATTCCTAGCTAGAATTAAATCAGGTGAAGACATGGGCCAAATGGCCTCCTTTTTGACCAATAACGATTCTGTGAACTGCTTCCAACACATTTACATCTTTCCTTAAAGGTGAACAGTCCCCCAAATGTGATCTCACTGGTGCCTTATACAAGCGAAGCATAACTTCAATTCCCCTCGCAATAAAGGATAACATTCTACTATCTTTCTTAATTACTTGCTGTATCTGTCTGCAGCCTTTTGACATTCATGCACTTGGGCACCCAGGTCCCTCTGCTTCTCAGACGTCTGCAATCTCTCACCATTTAGCTAGTATGATATTTTAATCTTCCTGCCAAACTGGGCAATTTCACATTTTCCCACATTATACCAAATATTTGCCCACTCATTTAACCTATCTTTCTGTCGCCTCCTCATGTCCTCTTCACAACTTACTTTCCTACCTATCTGTGAGCGTTTGTGAAAAGCACCGAATAAACACGAATGCTTTATTTAACCGCTGTACACCGAGCGTATTTCCCACTCCCTCTTCATTGTCCTAATGGTGCTGGCACTTGCTGGGGTACCTGGTACTTTAAGAAGCCTCAGCAGAGTCTTGGGGTAAAGACTTCCTAATTTTGTCCTATTCGGAGACAGAAAGTGCCCTCCTCAGGGGTTCGGGGTTTAAGGCAGTGTGCGTCCAGGTATGGTGGCAGCTGGCTATTCGACCCAGTGGGGCACGACACAAGAGGCTAAAAGGCCCGGTACTTAGAATTTTGCAACACAGAAATCGGCAATTCAGTCCAACCTGCCCATGGCGGTATTTCTACTCTACTCCCAACCCCCCCCACTCCATTCACTGGTGACTACCTTCCTTACAACAGTAACTGTCCTTCAAAAAGTATTTCATTGGCTATAGTGGGCTTTGGACATCCGGTGACTGGGACAGGGGTTAGACTAATGCAAGTCTTCCTTTTTGATCTTACAATTATTGTTCCCAGTTTTGGCTTCCCCACAAGTGAAAACATAATTTTCTCTACTCTCTCTCTCTCCTCTTCCAGACCTCCAACAGGTCAACCCTTCCCCTTTTCTAGAGAAATCAATTCCAGCTTGTTCAATCTTTCCTGAAGGTACAACCTCTCAAATTCTGGTACTATCCTTGTAATTCTTTTGTGCACCCTCTCCAGTGCCTCTATATCCTTTTGCAATTTGGGGACCAGAAATTATACAAAAATCCAAACACAGTCCAGCCAAGATTTCAATTCCATCCCTCCAGTGCCAAACACAAATGAGAGTGTTGCTGAATGTTGCAAGTAGACCCTACCTGGTCATGACCTTTGCATGCGTCCGGCTGTCCATTTTGCTGGCCAACAACAATGCATGACCCCATAGCCCATGCTTCATGGCCGACTCCAGGGCATCCTACAGAGGCAGATAATAATAATGTTTATTAGTGTCACAAGTAGTACATTAACACTGCAATGAAGTTACTATGAAAAGCCCCGAGTCGCCACATTCCGGTGCATGTTCGGATACACAAAGGGGGAATTCAGCATGTCCAGTCAAGAGGGATGCACACATCGTGCTGTCAGTGGGTGATTCGCTGGGGGACACACACACACTGTGCTGTCAGTGGGTGATTCGCTGTGGGACACACACACCGTGCTGTCAGTGGGTGAATCGCTGGGACACACACACACACTGTGCTGTCAGTGGGTGATTCGCTGTGACACACACACTGCTGTCAGTGGGTGATTCGCTGTGGGACACACACACTGTGCTGTCAGTGGGTGATTCGCTGGGACACACACACACTGTGCTGTCAGTGGGTGATTCGCTGTGGGACACACACACTGTGCTGTCAGTGGGTGATTCGCTGGGACACACACACACTGTGCTGTCAGTGGGTGATTCGCTGGGACACACACACTGTGCTGTCAGTGGGTGATTCGCTGGGACACACACACACTGTGCTGTCAGTGGGTGATTCGCTGGGACACACACACTGTGCTGTCAGTGGGTGATTCGCTGGGACACACACACACTGTGCTGTCAGTGGGTGATTCGCTGGGACACACACACTGTGCTGTCAGTGGGTGATTCGCTGGGACACACACACACTGTGCTGTCAGTGGGTGATTCGCTGGGACACACACACTGTGCTCTCAGTGGGTGATTCGCTGGGGGACACACACACTGCTGTCAGTGGGTGATTCGCTGGGACACACACACTGTGCTGTCAGTGGGTGATTCGCTGGGGGGGGGACACACACTGTGCTGTCAGTGGGTGATTCGCTGGGGGGGACACACACACCTGTGCTGTCAGTGGGTGATTCGCTGGGACACACACACACACACACACACACACACACACACACACACACTGTGCTGTCAGTGGGTGATTCGCTGGGGGGGACACACACACACTGTGCTGTCAGTGGGTGATTCGCTGGGGGACACACACTGTGCTGTCAGTGGGTGATTCGCTGGGACACACACACACTGTGCTGTCAGTGGGTGAATCGCTGGGACACACACACACTGTGCTGTCAGTGGGTGATTCGCTGGGGACACACACACACTGTGCTGTCAGTGGGTGATTCGCTGGGGGACACACACACACTGTGCTGTCAGTGGGTGATTCGCTGGGGGACACACACTGTGCTGTCAGTGGGTGATTCGCTGGGACACACACACACTGTGCTGTCAGTGGGTGATTCGCTGGGGGACACACACACTGTGCTGTCAGTGGGTGATTCGCTGGGACACACACACACACTGTGCTGTCAGTGGGTGATTCGCTGGGACACACACACTGTGCTGTCAGTGGGTGATTCGCTGGGAGACACACACTGTGCTGTCAGTGGGTGATTCGCTGAGACACACACACACTGTGCTGTCAGTGGGTGATTCGCTGGGGGACACACACACACGCTGTGCTGTCAGTGGGTGATTCGCTGTGGGACACACACACTGTGCTGTCAGTGGGTGATTCGCTGTGGGACACACACACACTGTGCTGTCAGTGGGTGATTCGCTGGGGGACACACACACACTGTGCTGTCAGTGGGTGATTCGCTGGGGGACACACTGTGCTGTCAGTGGGTGATTCGCTGTGGGACACACACACACTGTGCTGTCAGTGGGTGATTCGCTGGGGGACACACTGTGCTGTCAGTGGGTGATTCGCTGGGGGACACACACACTGTGCTGTCAGTGGGTGATTCGCTGGGGGACACACACACTGTGCTCTCAGTGGGTGATTCGCTGGGGGACACACACACTGTGCTGTCAGTGGGTGATTCGCTGGGGGACACACACTGTGCTGTCAGTGGGTGATTCGCTGGGGGACACACACTGTGCTCTCAGTGGGTGATTCGCTGGGGGACACACAGACTGTGCTGTCAGTGGGTGATTCGCTGGGGGACACACACTGTGCTGTCAGTGAGTGAATCGCTGGGACACACACTCTGTGCTGTCAGTGGGTGATTCGCTGGGGGGGGGGACACACACACTGTGCTGTCAGTGGGTGATTCGCTGGGGGACACACACACTGTGCTGTCAGTGGGTGATTCGCTGGGGGGGGGACACACACACACACACACTGTGCTGTCAGTGGGTGATTCGCTGGGACACACACACTGTGCTGTCAGTGGGTGATTCGCTGTGGGACACACACACCGTGCTGTCAGTGGGTGATTCGCTGGGACACACACACACACTGTACTGTCAGTGGGTGATTCGCTGGGACACACACACACTGTGCTGTCAGTGGGTGATTCGCTGGGGGGGGGGGACACACACTGTGCTGTCAGTGGGTGATTCGCTGGGGGGACACACACACTGTGCTGTCAGTGGGTGATTCGCTGGGACACACACACACTGTGCTGTCAGTGGGTGATTCGCTGGGGGGACACACACACTGTGCTGTCAGTGGGTGATTCGCTGTGGGACACACACACTGTGCTGTCAGTGGGTGATTCGCTGGGACACACACACTGTGCTGTCAGTGGGTGATTCGCTGGGGGACACACACACTGTGCTGTCAGTGGGTGATTCGCTGGGACACACACACACACTGTGCTGTCAGTGGGTGATTCGCTGGGGGACACACACTGTGCTGTCAGTGGGTGATTCGCTGGGGGGGACACACTGTGCTGTCAGTGGGTGATTCGCTGGGACACACACACTGTGCTGTCAGTGGGTGATTCGCTGGGACACACACTGTGCTGTCAGTGGGTGATTCGCTGGGAGACACACACTGTGCTGTCAGTGGGTGATTCGCTGGGACACACACACACTGTGCTGTCAGTGGGTGATTCGCTGGGACACACACACACTGTGCTGTCAGTGGGTGATTCGCTGGGACACACACACTGTGCTGTCAGTGGGTGATTCGCTGTGGGACACACACACTGTGCTGTCAGTGGGTGATTCGCTGGGACACACACACACTGTGCTGTCAGTGGGTGATTCGCTGGGGGACACACACACACTGTGCTGTCAGTGGGTGATTCGCTGGGACACACACACACTGTGCTGTCAGTGGGTGATTCGCTGGGACACACACACACCGTGCTGTCAGTGGGTGATTCGCTGGGGGACACACACACACTGTGCTGTCAGTGGGTGATTCGCTGGGACACACACACACTGTGCTGTCAGTGGGTGATTCGCTGGGACACACACACACTGTGCTGTCAGTGGGTGATTCGCTGGGACACACACACACTGTGCTGTCAGTGGGTGATTCGCTGGGGGACACACACACTGTGCTGTCAGTGGGTGATTCGCTGGGACACACACACACTGTGCTGTCAGTGGGTGATTCGCTGGGGGACACACACACACTGTGCTGTCAGTGGGTGATTCGCTGGGACACACACACACTGTGCTGTCAGTGGGTGATTCGCTGGGGGACACACACACTGTGCTGTCAGTGGGTGATTCGCTGGGACACACACACACTGTGCTGTCAGTGGGTGATTCGCTGGGGGACACACACACACTGTGCTGTCAGTGGGTGATTCGCTGGGGGACACACACACTGCTGTCAGTGGATGATTCTCTAGGATGCACACACACCGTGCTGTGTGCACACACACACCCGCCACACACACGTTAATCTGACTTTTACCTTCTTACGGCCAAATAGCAGCAGCTCGCGGAAACGTTCCGTGTCCTTGCCAGGATTTTCCGTGGAATTACTGTCGAGGAAACTATCCGTGAAGAGGGAGGTACAAGACTCTTCTTCCGCACGTGGAACCAAATCGTTGTTGAAGTCAATTAGATTTGCTTCATTGGGCGATTTCCCAGGAAGCCAGACGGACCGGTGCTCCCGCAGAAGGAGCTCAGCAATATCTGTACCAATCACTGTCTGGAAAATACATGAATGACGTTAAACACTTCATATCAAGAGTTCTGTACATACCAAATTATCCCTGTCGTTATAGTCTGAGTTTGTAGCAGTGTCTACAAAAATTTGCACAGCAGTGATTACCAGCCCTTAGAGAGAGAAGGGGGAACTGAATATAAACTGCATGTACAGAGATTAGAGAAAGACTTGTATTTCTGTGGCATCTTTCACAATTGCAGGACACGCCAAAGTACTTTACAGTCAATTAAGTACTTTTCGAAGTGCAGTCACTGTTAATGTAGGAAACACACCAGTTTATGGACCGCAAGATCCCACAAACAGTAATGTGGTAAATGACCAGGTAATCTGATTTTTAGTGATAGTGGTTCAGGCATTCTTCAAAATAGTGCCGTGGGATCCAAGGGGGCAGCCACCTCCTCAATTTAACATCCAACAGTGCAGCAGCTGGAGAGTCGACCTAGATTGTGCTCACGTCTACAGCAGGAATTGAATCCATGATCTCCTGACTGACTCCAACAAGAGTATTTACTCACCAGCTGCACGTCGAGCTGTTCAGTGCTTACAGCCCTGGCACATTACACCCCAGATTTACACACCATTCATCACAGGCAGGCTGCGGCAGAGGTGAACCAGATGCCTGATCTCCCAACAAGCTCTACTGGTCACTCCACTGAGCCACCTTCCCATTTCTCACTCTGCTGAGCCACCTTCCCATTTCTCACTCTGCTGAGCCACCTTCCCATTTCTCACTCCACTGAGCCACCTTCCCATTTCTCACTCCACTGAGCCACCTTCCCATTTCTCACTCCACTGAGCCACCTTCCCATTTCTCACTCTGCTGAGCCACCTTCCCATTTCTCACTCCACTGAGCCACCTTCCCATTTCTCACTCCACTGAGCCACCTTCCCATTTCTCACTCTGCTGAGCCACCTTCCCATTTCTCACTCCACTGAGCCACCTTCCCATTTCTCACTCCACTGAGCCACCTTCCCATTTCTCACTCTGCTGAGGCCAAAGGAGAAGTGAGAGGAAACAGATTAATATTCCTCTTTGCAAACATCTCGAAAGCCGTTGCACTGAGTCCCACAATATATCCATCAGTTCCTGTACGTGTACAGGACGGGGGCCAGGTAACAGGGACTGATTCACTCCCATTCGGAGGCGATTCACACGAGCATGTGCTCAAGATGCTGTAACCCAAACAAGCTGTTTGATCAGCCATTACAAAGTGAGCGGGGCTGTGTGTTGGAGGAGAACTCTTACTCAGGACAGTGCAAAGTAGCAGCAACTCACCCCATTCTGCCTGCACAACAGTACAATCAGCTCCCACAGCAGGTTGGCAGACTCCTTATCCAGAAGTTCGTCATTCCTCAGGCATTCTGTGGCCTTGTTTTGAGCAAAGCTGATAACATCAACTTTATGAGTCTCTTCCCTGAAGAAAAAGTAATTGGAAAGGAACCTTGAACCCTTAAAGTTCACTGATTAACACACACTGTAATGCTGTCAGCAGCAACAAGGCAGGAGTTTAGCAATGCATGGAATTGGAGGCAACCTTGTGACAAGGGTTATTCAGTGCGGAGCGAGAACATACAGGGAACACACTCTCTCTGCCAGGCTGTAACCAGTAATGTTCCCACACTGGGTCCTCAGCTTTTAACAATGGGTATTACTGACTCGATGTGGAGATGCCGCTGTTGGACTGGGGTGAGCACAGTAAGAAGTCTTACAACACCAGGTTAAAGTCCAACAGGTTTGTTTCAAACACTAGTTTCGGAGCGCAGCTCCTTCCTCAGGTGAATTCAGGCTTGGAGGAGTGCGGATATTTTGGGAGTAGCGGGAAGCTGAAAGAGGTTACAGGGATAGGGAGCGGTGAGGCTCTGGAGGGATTTGAACAGAAGGATGAGAATTTTAAAACCTCAGGATTGACTGAAACGAGAACAAGCGCTGGTCAGCGAGCGCAGGGGTGGTTCCTCAATGGGACTTGGTGGGATTTAAGAGAAGGGCAACAGAGTTTAGGATGAGGATAAACATGGGAGGTTGGCCAGAAGTACATTGGGATAGCTAAATCCAGAGGTAACAGAAGCATATTGGTAACCAATAATGTCCCTCTTACCTTGAGGAACGGGGAAAGCATTGTGGCCAGTCCAAAAGACGTTCATTACTCCAAAGGATTAATCTGCATAGTTTCACTGCAGTGATCTGTGCCTTTGCCACCATGGGCAAAGCCCACCTGGAGTAACGGTGTATATGTCTAGGCACCAGACTTCAGGAGGGATACACTGGCCTTGGAGGGATTGAAATTCACTCAGCGGAATGACAAAAGAGCAACCCACCTGGGCCCACTCCGCTGCCCTATCTCTGTAAAGCCACCTAACCGTTGGACATTAAGGGGCCCAGGATAATTAGGGGCAAGGTCAATCCACCAAATCTTCGGCCGGCACAGTGGTTAGCACTGCTGCCTCACAGCGTCGAGGACCCGGGTTCGATCCCGGCCCTGGGTCACTCTCCGTGTGAAATTTGCACATTCTCCCCGTGTCTGAGTGGGTTCCACCCTAACAACCTAAAGATGTGCAGGTAGGTGGATTGGCCGCGCTAAATTGCCCCTTAATTGGAAAGAAATAATTGGGTACCCTCAAATTTATTTATTTTTTTTATTTATTAAAAAGTCCACCTAACCCGCGCATCTTTGGACTGTTGGAGGAAACCGGAGCACCCGGAGGAAATCCACAGACACGGGGAGAAGGTACAAACTTCACACAGTCACCCAAGGCTGGAATTGAACCCACGTCAATTGGGGGCAGCATGGTAGCATAGTGGTTAGCACTATGGCTTCACAACACCAGGGTCCCAGGTTCGATTCCCACTTGGGTCACCGTCGGTGCGGAGTCTGCACGTTCTCCCCATGTCTGCGTGGGTTTCCTCCGGGTGCTCCGGTTTCCTCCCACAGTCCAAAGATGTCCAGGTTAGTTGGTTTGGCCGTGATAAATTGACTTTAGGTTACACGGGGCTGCTGGGTTACAGGGATAGGGTGGAGTTGTGGGCTTAAGTGGCTTAACTTTCCCAGAGCTGGTGCAGACTCGATGGGCCGAATGGCCTCCCTCTGCACTGTAAAGTCTATGAAAGGTACCTGGCGTTGTGAAGCAGCAGTGCTAACCACTGAGCCACCATGTCACCCTTACTTGATGAATGTGCTTATTTATGATTTGGCTTTAATATCAAGGGTGAAATTCTCCGCTCCCACGATGGGTGGGAGAATCACAGTTGAGAGAATCGCGGGAGGGCCGCTCTGGCACCCCCCCCCCCCCCCCCCCCCCCCGCAAAATGGTGTGTCGCGTTTAGGGACACACCGCTCGGAGAATCGCGGGCCGCCGTTTTTCACGGCGGCCCGCGATTCTCCGACCCGAATGGGCCGAGTGGCCTGCCGTTCCCGACCGGTTCACGCCGGCTGCAACCACACCTGGTCGCCGCCGGCGTGAACATGGCGGCAATACCTGGTTTGTGGCTTGTGGGGGGCGGAGAGGGGAGTGAGCACCACAACCGTGCTCGGGAGGGGACTGGCCCGCGATCGGTGCCCACCAATCGTCGGGCCGGCGTCTCAAAGGGACGCACTCTTTCCCCTCCGCCACCCCGCAAGATCAAGCCGCCACGTCTTGCGGGGCAGCGGAGGGAAAGACGGCAACCGCGCATGCGCAGGTTTGAGCCGTCATCCGTCGGGACGTCAGCCGCGCATGCGCTAGTTGGAGCCGGCCAACCTGCGCCTGCGCGGCTGACGTCATTAGGCGCGCCGGCCACATCATTCTCGGTGCGCCGGGCCTTGACGCCAGCGACAAGGCCCCGCAGCCGAGATTTACGGCACGCTCCCCCACCCTGGGTGTGTGTGTGTGTGTGGGGGCGGGGGGAGAAGAGAGAGAGAGAGAGAGAGAGAGAGACAGAGAGAGAGAGACAGAGAGAGAGAGACAGAGAGAGAGAGACAGAGAGAGAGAGACAGAGAGAGAGAGACAGAGAGAGAGAGACAGAGAGAGAGAGACAGAGAGAGAGAGACAGAGAGAGAGAGACAGAGAGAGAGAGACAGAGAGAGAGAGACAGAGAGAGAGAGACAGAGAGAGAGAGACAGAGAGAGAGAGACAGAGAGAGAGAGAGACAGAGAGAGAGAGACAGAGAGAGAGAGACAGAGAGAGAGAGACAGAGAGAGAGAGACAGGAGACAGAGACAGAGAGACAGAGAGACAGAGAGACAGAGAGACAGAGAGACAGAGAGACAGAGAGACAGAGAGACAGAGAGACAGAGACAGAGACAGAGACACAGAGACAGAGACAGAGACAGAGACAGAGAGAGACACAGAGAGAGAGAGAGAGAGACACAGAGAGAGAGAGACACACAGAGAGAGAGAGACACAGAGAGAGAGAGAATAGGGGGCAAGGAGAGGCCTCCGAAGCCGTCGTGAACCTCGCCGGGTTTCACAACAGCATCGGGCCTTGCGGAGAATTCCGCCCTAAGAGTTGCGCAGTGTTTACATTTGCAGAGTGTCTCATCACCTCTCTCAGTGTATTTCTTCTGGGCTATGATCACTGTGTGGATACTATATCTACACTGAACTAAATAGACCAGAGAGTTCCTGGTTAAAAGAGAAAGCGTCTTTCTCGGCCATTTCAGAGGGAATAGTTAATCACGATGGTTTGAGGTCACACATAGGCCCAGACAGGGTAAGAACAGCACGTTTCCTGCCTCAAATGTTATTACTGACCCAGTTAGGATTCTGATAGCAATCCGTTTCAGTCACTCTTACTAATATTTTTAGATCCTTTAAACTGAATTCAAGGGCTGGGATTTGAACATTTGGTAACAGAACCAGAAGAACAGCAAACTCGGTGAGGTGTAAGAGAAGTTTAGAGACCTACTTCACCAGCGGCCCTGGGAACCTCCTCAGCTCCTCTTGCTCAGGCATATGCTGCAGCATCACCTGGGGAATGAACAGTCCACATGTCAACCCCATCACAAGCAGCTTATGTAACTATTGTTAAAATGTAACAAAACAGTCTGATCTGATATCAAATACATTGGACCAGCCATAACCTAAAACAGCGCAGCTTTATGGACTCTTTCCCTCACTATCGGAGGGACAGATCCCTCCAATGGCAGATACAGCATCCCTTCATAGGCCAAGTTCCAGCCTGAACTCCTGGGCAAGGCCGATGATCAAGAAAGGTTGGAAATATCCCAAAACTCAGACAACATCCGAGAGAAACAAGGCTTTCCGGATGTGACGTGTCAGAAGGAAAAGGTTACTGCCCCTCAGTTGCAGGAGTGAAAAGTCAACCATTTGCCCTCAAACTAGAGGTAAGAGTGCAGCTCCCACCCCTCAACCTCAGGGTTCAGAGGTGAACGCTTAAACTATTTTACAGGCACTGGAAATGTCCAGCATTTTGGAGATTTAAACTTTCACCACCCAGTCCAAAATAGCCAGTGGCACTGCACTCAATGGCTTCCCTGTGGGGTCTGAGATCTTGAATCAGCACAATTCGGAGATAGGTGATGTGTGGGAAACTTCCCACCCCCCCCTCCCAACCATGCCTCTGCCAAAACTAAACTAAGACCAACGTTGAGGGAAAAGCCAGGAGTGCTCGCTCTCCTCTCTCTTGGGGAGTGACCTGCTCTGCTCCCCATTATCGCCCCAACATTCAAATCTATGGCCTGTGACAGCAGACATTCATCCATGAAAACCAGACCTTTTCTCACCCATGCTTCCATGTGTATCGCTGGTTATTCTATTAACACCTATGCTGGATACCTGGAGGGGCTTGTGATCAGTACAGAGCGAACTATGCAACACAGGAATAATTATCGCACCAGCAGAGGAAGCGCAGAATCTGTGCCCCATCATTGTATATAATGAAGAAAGAATCCCACCGTCCCTCACTCCCTAAAGTACCTCCAGGCTGTGCAACTCCACCAGGGCAGGCTGTCCTTCTGAAGGGAGGTTGGGCAACACTTTCAGCAATTGCCCTCCGGGGCTGAACCGGACACAGAGATGAGGAACTGTGAATTTCTCGGGGGTCACCGGTCTTAATGGAGCTGGAGCTAAAACAAAAAACATTGATCAAAAAATTAATGGAACAGACTAAAGAAACCCCTTGGTTAGATTCCAGTCCAGAGTTCAAACCCGGGTATCTGTTATTCAATGTATGACTTTCCCAAAACTCTCCATTAGATCCCAGCAAGCAACGCATTTCTGGGTGTCCATTAAAATGTGGTTTCTCTGTACAAGAAGCGGTCCACATGCTGAAAAAAAGCAGCCATGTACAATAACTAAACTTTAAAAGACAATGCTGTTGTTAAGGAGCATGCATTTTCGAGGAACAAACCTTTCTCCACAGGCTGCCAGCCTGTTTCTGCCGGATATAGGTACTGATAATCCGAGTAGCCTGGATGTACGGCGCTCTGAGGGTATTCGTAAGCGTACTCGGTGTTGGCTGCCTGAGCTGGTGCTTGAGAAGTCAAGTCTTGCTGACTCCTGTAAATCTGGCTCTACAATGAAAAATAAAGTGGAGTTAGAAGGTGGAGACATTGAGCCAGAGGGTGTCGAAGTAAAGCAGTGCCCATTTTTAGATCATACATTTTGCGTCCTTTTGTATTTACACATTCCATTATAGATTCCTATCTCCAGATTTGAATGGAAACATAAACGTGGAACACGATAATTACACACTCCTGCAGAAGGGATGCTACAACGTAAACCCTGGCACTAGTTGCAGCATGATATACGCAGCTCCCTTTATAAATGTAAAATGCTGGAATTTGACAGGAAGTGCACATAGGCATAAGCTTTGGAACATGTTCCAGCCGGTTCCTGACTCGCAGTATCCCACCCAGCGAATGACAAGATCACCCGGGAGCTAGCAGCAAGGAAACTGCAATTTGGTCATGGACAAGCAGATACCAATTTACAACAGCAAAGCACAGAGATGCTCAGAGTCAGAAATCAGCAAGCTCTGATGAAGGGTCAGACACGAAACGGTAACTCGGTTTCTCTCTCCATGCTGCCTGACCTGCTGCCTGTTCCACCACTTTCTGTTTTGAATTACAGACGTATTTATAGAAATAGAACTTACAGTGCAGAAAGAGGCCATTCGGCCCATCGAGTCTGCACCGGCTCTTGAAAAGAGCACCCCACATCTCCGCCCCATACCAGTCACCCAGCAAACCCACCCAACTCCTTTGGACATTAAGGGCAATTTATCATGGCCAAACCACCTAACCTGCACATCTTTGGACTGTGGGAGGAAACCGGAGCACCCGGAGGAAACCCACGCAGACACGGGGAGAACGTGCAGACTCCGCACAGACAGGGACCTAAGCCGGGAATTGAACCTGGGACCCTGGAGCTGTGAAGCGACCGTGCTAACCACTGTACTACCATGCTGACCCACTGTGCTACTGTATATATAATCTAGGATTATATACGATTAGTAAGAATAAGAAGGATTTACTGAACACAGACACGCCATTTTTCCAAGCCAGACCATGCCAACATTCATGCTCAACTCAAGCCCCCCCCCCATCTTTCCTCATTTCAATCTGCCATTGGAACCCTCTATTTCCTTCTCCCTCAAGTGCTTTTTTTTTTTTTTAAATAATTTTTATTGAATTTTTCAAAATACAAACATTTTAACCCCCCCTACATTTACATTTAAATTATAACAAAACAAAGTCAAACCCCCCTACTTAACAAGAAAAAGAAAAAAAAATCCCCCCCCCCCCCCTACCCGCGCGTCCCCCCCCCGTCCCCCCCCCCCCCCCCCGCCGGCGAACCGACAGTCAGACCAACTTATCATTTCTAGCAGCGTCCTCGGGCAGGCCTTGCCCGTGCCACCGCCGCTACCGTACTTCCTCCGTCGTTGTCCCCCCTCCCCCCCCCCCTCCCCCCCCCCTCCCCCCCCTCCCGCCCTCCCCTCCCCTCCCGGGTTGCTGCTGTCACGGCCTCAGTTTCTATCTCTGATCCAAGAGGTCTAGGAAGGGTTGCCATCGCCTGGAAAACCCCTGCACCGACCCTCTCAGGGCGAATTTGATCCTTTCCAATTGGATGAAGTTTGCCATGTCGTTTAACCAGGTGTTAACACTCGGAGGCCTTTCGTCCCTCCACTGAATCAGGATCCTCCTCCGAGCCACCAAGGACGCAAAGGCTAATATTCCAGCCTCCCTCGCCTCCTGTACCCCCGGTTCCACCCCAACCCCGAAGATCGCAAGTCCCCATCCTGGCTTGACCCTGGACCCCACCACTCTCGACACCGTCCCTGCCACCCCCTTCCAGAACTCCTCCAGTGCCGGACATGCCCAAAACATATGTGCATGATTCGCAGGGCTTCCGAACATCTAATACACCTGTCTTCACCCCCGAAAAACCGACTCATCCTTGTCCCCGTCATGTGGGCTCTATGCAGTACCTTAAATTGAATGAGACTTAGTCTCGCACATGACGACGACGAGTTGACCCTCTCCAGGGCGTCTGCCCATGTCCCGTCCTCTATCTGTTCCCCCAGCTCTAACTCCCACTTATCTTTCAGCTCCTCTACTGGTACCCTCCTCCAACTCCTGCATAATCTTATAGATGTCCGAGATCTTCCCCTCCCCGACCCAGACCCCTGATAGCACCCTATCACTCACCCCCCTGTCGGGGAGCGCGGGGAACCCCGCTACCTGTCGTCTGGCAAATGCCTTCACTTGGAGGTACCTGAACGTGTTCCCCGGGGGGAGCCCAAATTTCTC
>NC_052166.1:68018105-68069906 GCF_902713615.1 Scyliorhinus canicula
CCCCCCAACACCGCTCACTAAGCTCCCCCCCCCCCCCCCCCCCCCCCAACACCGCTCACTACTCCCCCCCCCCCCCCCCCCCCCCCCCAACCTCCTCCACTCCCCTGTCCAAAGCCCCTCAGACTAGAAATGTTTGGGATCTCTGTTGAATTAGTAGACCAAAGCTAGATCGGTCTTAGCTGGGTCAGAGGTCACGTTATATGAATGTTAACACATGTATGGTCAATGTGATGAATTAGCTTCAATCACTGGAGCGGAGTGAAGCGGGATTTTACAGACATGCTCCCCTTTTTGACATTTCCCCCCACCCTCCCAGGAAGGAAAGTGTCTAGTCATCCGGCTCCAACCGTGTTGGCTAGCTTTGGTCGGAATGTGGCGACTCGGGGATTTTCACAGTAACTTCATTGCAACGTTAGTGTAAGCCTACTTGTGACACCAATAAAGATATTATTACTATTAGCCTCTCTGCTCTACTAAAATATGACTGTGGCAGAGAAGCTGGACAACAATGTCTGTTACTCACCTGTCTGTGTAGGCCTCCCGGTAAAGATCCCGTGCTTGGTATGCTCCGTAATACCAGTACGGCACGTCGTAATCCCTGTAGTCCCTGTACCGAGGATCATAGGCAGCTGGGTCGTACCTTTCCCATTGAGCTGAATCTAGCAACAAAGGATAACACAGCAATCACTGTGAAACACAGCAAGTAGCATGAAGAAGGGAAAGGGAGAAAAAGAGCTGCATTTCTATAGCACCACTTACAACCTTAAGACATCCTAACACTCTTCAAGGCCAATGAATTGATTTTGAAGTTTTGTCACTGTTGTGATTATGCCAACATGGGAGCCAAATTGCACACATCGATCCCACAATGACCGGCTACCTTTATTGAGTGATATTCGATAAGGGATAAATATTGACGAACACACTGGGGAGAACTCCCCTGGTCTTAGAACAATGCTTATGTATCCACGCAAGAGGGACATGCAGCTGTTTGAGGAGGGGATAAGGAGAAAGCAGCACAAATCAGGACAAACACAGCTTCGCCGTGGCAGTTGTACAATCGCGCTCAGTTATGAGTAACATCATGGAGGATCAGCTGGTACGGTATAGAAACTGGTAACACAATAGTCAGCTACTGTAGCAGAGGCAGGTTATTGAGGACCTGTAATATGGTGGGCAGTCTTACAAAGATGCTCCGCCACCTGACCAATTGGCAAATGGGAGAAAGCAGGGAGCACGATTAAGCTGCTTCAAATATTAGAGGGTAGGGGGAGCGAACGATAGAGTGGGATTAGACTGGGAGGAATAACGAAGGTGAAGGGGAAATTGGGATCAGACAGGATGGGGCAATAAAGGGTAGAGAGTGAGCAGGAGCATGGGGCTGGAATGAGTAGTTTATGAGAAACAGTACAGATATCAGACTGATGAGCTTAATGACATGTTTCTGTGCTGGAACATTTTATGATCCCAAAGCCTCCACAAAGTTTTACATTCCGTATCTTATCTAACTGGTACAGTACAACTTAAATATTAACCATCAGTATATTAGTTACAAAACCCATGCCCTATTATTAAACAAATGCAGTCATGATTTGATAAAGGTTAAGGGGTAAAGTCAACGCACCGGCTCCGGTAGCTAGCGGTCACTCCCACGTACAAATTGAGGTTTGGGAGAAAATCACCAACTCAGGATGGCATGCAGACCAGCCCCAGCAAGGACATCTCGTTAATATTGATGATTTGCTCTGGTTTGAATAGTCTAGTCTATAAATTCCTTCTCGGGGTTCAAGTGTCACTGGCAAAGTTGGCTTTTATTGTCCAGCTGTTACTGCCTCGGCCGAGGGCAGGAAGAATCAACAACATTGATGCGGGTCTGGAGTCACACGTAGGCCCAGCCCACAGAAAGTCAACACTACCTTCCCTAAAAATCATTCGGGATCCAGCTGGGCTCTTAGGGAAATCTGGCAGCCTCGTGGACATTTTTAATCGATCCCAGATGTTTATTTATAACTTGAAATGCTGTCCTCTGCAGGGCTATGGGCTGAACATTGGAAAGTGGAATTAGGCCGGGGGATTTGTTTTTACAGCCAATGGGCCGAGTGGCCTCTTTCTGTGCTGTACACTTACTATGATTCTGTAACTCAAATACCCAAGCTGCTCATGGTGGAATTAGAACTGGCGTTTCCTGCATCAGTCCAGAAAAATAATCACCGTACACCCGGACAATCACAACTCCGGCCACAGTCACAACAGGAAGATGCCATTACACACAACAGGTTCGCCACTTCTTCAATCTCACCCCAGTGAGGAATGTGCCACTATTCCCTGAGGCAGAGTCGGGAGTCCAATCCTCATTTCCGATTTCTGCACGAGCCTCTAACTACACCGACATTCCTGCACAATCCGAGAGGCTGTTCTTCTAAGGGATATTAGACCAAAGGTTCTGTCTAGTGCCTCAGGTAGATGTGAAAGATTGCAGAGTAATGGGGCCACAATAATAACTTTGCAGGGAGTTAACACTCCCTAACCACCAACCACTTTTACTTAACTGACCATTCCTAAGTGTGAGAGGGCCAGTTCTCCAGATGATAGGAAAGAGACTCTTACCTCTGTACTGATAATGGCCATTGTAATAATCCGGATAGTAACTAGCATAGCCCTCTCGCCCTCCTCTTCCATTATACGGGTCTTCAGCACACCCTTGCCTGAGGAGATCACCAAACAGAAAGTAGGAGTGAAAACTTAAAATGACAGCAACTGAGAACCTTCATGTTGAAGATTGGAATCAAGAATGACAGCATCAGCCCCTGCAGGGCAGAGACACCTACCCACTGCACAGACTAACAGACAGAGGGGGATATAAAGGTACATTCAAATCATGGAGAAAAGATTAGATCAGCGTTATTCAAACTTTTTCTTTCCCAGGACCCACTTTTCCCAACTGATGGACCTTTGGGACTCACACCGACCGACCTTCAGGGCTCAATTATTCCAAGTGCTTTGTGCATTAGAGCCTTTAGACTTGTCTTTTTGGCATTTTTAATCATCCAAACTTCTCTTTGTTCTGTGGCCCCATTTGCCTCTCGCCTTGATTACCCCGTCGACCGTTTCTGCATTTTACTGCTCTTTATTGCTGTCCCTGTCTCTTTCTGCCTGGTCACCCTGTCGAGGTTCCTGGCCCCCTGCCATTATAGTGGGGTGGGGGAAATATTGAGACTCCCCCCCCACCCCCACCCCACACACACACAAACAACTGTTAAAGCTGGGGGGTTAACAGGAAATTTCCCAACTTTTGTGTAGTAAGTGTTTTAAGGATTATGAAACAAAGATGAGTAAATGAGTTAAAATACAGGCCAGTCACAATCTCATTAAATGGCAGAGCAGACGCGAGGAAGAATAGTTTATTTCTGTTTCTACATTGTAATCTACCTAAACATTCTCACCCAGTCTGAACATTTGCCTGTTCAAGTTAATTCTTCCTCCCCCTTTTCATAAAGAAAAACTAAATCTGGAGGGAACAGAAACGTGGCATCATCCATTTGTTAGGGACCATTATTCTCTCACCCATGACAATCTCTGGTCCTGAACTTGGGGGCTGTTTAGCACACTGGGCTAAATCGCTGGCTTTGAAAGCAAACCAAGCACGGTTCGATTCCCGTAACAGCCTCCACAAACAGGTGCCGGAATGTGGCGACTAGGGGCTTTTCACAGTAACTTCATTTGAAGCCTACTCGTGACAATAAGCGATTTTCATTTCATTTAATTGATTTCCACGAACGGCCCAGCTCCCAGTAAACGCTGAGCATAATTAAAATATCCTATCCACCCCATGTCTGCGTGGCTCTCACCCCCACAACCCAAAGATGTGCAGGGTAGGTGGACTGGCCATGCTAAATTGGCCCTTAACTGGGGAAATAAAAGAATTGGGGACTCTAAATTTATTTTTTAAAACTATATATCCTATCCAAGCTGCCCGGGACAAACGCAGCCAGGGCTCAGGTTGATAATTCCGTTGCTCGTCTTCAGCAGTGCCAAGGAATCACGGCGACAGAATGAGAGATGGACTTGTGACTGGCATCAAGCCCAAAATCCTGTCACAATTACTTCTCAAATCAAGTTGGCGGCTGCATGAAAACACAGCGGTTAAAATTCCTGCTCAACAGGGCGGCAAGGTAGCGCAGTGGTTAGCACTGCTGCCTCACGGCGCCAATGACCCGGCTTCGATCCTCAACCCGGGTCACCACCCGTGTGTGGAGTTTGCACATTCTCACCGTGTCTGCGTGGGTCCCACCCCCAAACCCAAAACGATGTGCAGGGTATGTGGACTGGCCACACTAATCTTCCTCTGTGGAATCCATACCCCGGACACAGAATCAAATTCAAGTTTTATTGGAGCTTTTGACCCCATTTCCAAGATCTGTTCAAATGCGAGAATCAGGACTTGGGCAGCACAGTCGCACAGTGAATCATAGAATTTACAGTGCAGGTGGCCATTCGGCCCATTGAGTCTGCACCGGCCCTTACAGAGAGCACCCTACTGAAGCCCGCGTAGCTCCCCTATCCCCGTGACCCCCACTTAAAATATTTTGGACACCAAGGGAAATTTACCATGGCCAATCCAACCAACCTGCACATCTTTGGACTGTGGGGGGAAACCGGAGCATCCGGAGGAAACCCACGCAGACACGGGGAGGATGTGCAGACTCTGCACAGACAGTGACCAAGCCAGGAATCGAACCTGGGACCCTGGACCTGTGACACAACTGTGCTAACCACTATTCTACAGTGCTGTCCAGCAACAGAGGCTAGCACTGTTGCGTCTCAGCATCTGTAGTTCCTGGGAACTACAGGCCGGTGAGCCTTATGTCAGCGGTAGGGAAATTACTGGGGAGAATTCTTCGAGACAGGATCTACTCCCATTTGGAAGCAAATGGACATATTAACGAGAGGCAGCACGGTTTGTGAAGGGGAGGTCGCGTCTCACTAACTTGATTGAGTTTTTCGAGGAGGTCACAAAGATAATTGATGCAGATGTTGTCGATATGGACTTCAGTAAGGCCTTTGACAAGGTCCCTCATGGCAGACTGGTACAAAAGGTGAAGTCACACAGGATATGGGGTGAGCTGGCAAGGTGGATACAGAACTGGCTAGGTCATAGAAGGCAGAGAGTTGCAATGGAAGGGTGCTTTTCTAATTGGAGGGCTGTGACTAGTGGTGTACCGCAGGGATCAGTGCTGGGACCTTTGCTGTTTGTAGTATATATAAATGATTTGGAGGAAAATGTAACTGGTCTGATTAGTACGTTTGCAGATGACACAAAGGTTGGTGGAATTGCGGATAGCGATGAGGACTGTCAGAGGATACAGCAGGATTTAGATCGTTTGGAGACTTGGGCGGAGAGATGGCAGATGGAGTTTAATCCGGACAAATGTGAGGTAATGCATTTTAGAATGTCTAATGCAGGTAGGGAATATACAGTGAATGGTAGAACCCTCAAGAGTATTGACAAATCAGAGAGATCTAGGTGTACAGGTCCACAGATCACTGAAAGGGGCAACACAGGTGAAGAAGGTAGTCAAGAAGGCATACGGCATGCTTGCCTTCATTGGCCGGGGCACTGAGTATAAAAATTGGCAAGTCATGTTGCAGCTGTATAGAACCTTAGTTGGACCACACTTGCAGTATAGTGTTCAATTCTGGTCGCCACACTACCAGAAGAATGTGGAGGCTTTAGAGAGGGTGCAGAAGAGATTTACCAGGATTGTGCCTGGTATGGAGGGCATTAGCTATGAGGCGAGGTTGAATAAACTCGGTTTGTTCTCACTGGAAGGACGGAGGTTGATGGGCAACCTGATAGAGGTCTACAAAATTATGAGGGGCATCGACAGAGTGGATAGTCAGAGGCTTTTTCCCCAGGGTAGAGGGGTCAATTACTAGGGGGTATAGGTGTAAGGTGCGAGGGGCAAGGTTTAGAGATGTACGAGGCAAGTTTTTTTTTTAAGCACAAAGGGTAGTGGGTGTCTGGATCTAGCTGGTGCTGGAGGAGGTGGTGGAAGCAGGGACGATAGTAACGTTTAAGGGACATCTTGACAAATACATGAATAGGATGGGAATAGAGGGATACAGACCCCGGAAGTGCAGAAGATTTTAGTTTAGACGGGCAGCATGGTTGGCACAGGCTTGGAGGGCCAAAGGGTCTGTTCCTGTGCTGTACTTTTCTTTGTTCTTTGTTCAGTGTCCCAGGTTCGATTCCCAGCTTGGGTCTGTGCGGAGTTTGCACGTTCTCCCCGTGTCTGCGTGGGTTGGGCAGCACGGTGGCCTAGTGGTTAGCACAACCGCCTCACGGCGCTGAGGTCCCAGGTTCGATCCCGGCTCTGGGTCACTGTCCGTGTGGAGTTTGCACATTCTCCCCGTGTCTGCGTGGGTTTCGCCCCCACAACCCAAAAATGTGCAGAGTAGGTGGATTGGCCACACTAAATTGCCCCTTAATTGGAAAAAATAATTGGGTAATCTAAATTTTAAAAAAAAAAAGTGTCTGCGTGGGTTTCTCCTGGGTGCTGCGGTTTCCTCCCACAGGTCCCAAAAGACGTGCTGTTAGATGATTTGGACATTCTGAATTCTCCCTCAGTGTACACAGGCGCCAGAATGTGGCGACTAGCGGATTTTTACAGTAATTTCATTGCAGTGTTAATGTAAGCCTACTTGTGACACTAATACAGATTATTAAAACCGTCCCCTTTGTAAAGTACCATACCTGGAAGACGGTCTGTTTGAGGACTGACTCGCTCGCGAGCTGGGTCGACTGGTCTTCTCTCTCTCAGGTTCCCTGTAACTCACATTATTGGCGTCATACCTGCCATATCGACCATAACGGCGGTAGGGGTCATCCTGACAAAACAGGCATTCGTTAACAACTGGATAACATAGAACATAAGTGTGCAGAAGGAGGCCATTCGGTCCATCAAGTCTGCACCAACCCACTTAAACTCTCACATTCACCCTACCCCCGTAACCAGAGCACCCAGAGGAAACCCACGCAAACACGGGGAGAACGTGCAGACTCCGCACAGTGACCCAGCGGGGAATCGAACCTAGGACCCTCGTGCTGTGAAGCCACAGTACTATCCCTTGTGCTACCGTGCTGCCCATGCACCAGCAACAAAATAATACCAGCTTCAACTGGTTGTGGTTATACATTCATTAATCAGCATCACTAAAATATTGCTGTGTGTGGAATCTTGCTGTGTGCAAATTGGCTGCTGTGTTTCCTACAAATATACAGTGACTACACTTTAAAAACTACTCCACTGGCTGTAATGCGCTTTTGCAAGTCCGGAGGTCACAAAACGCACTGTGTAAATGGAGGGCCTCTTCTTTCCTTTGGCTGCCTAATCTGATTCAAACGACACAACCTGCAAAGGATTCCCCCCAGGAACAGTTTTCTTCCCTTCAGCGTAAATCACTGACGGTGGACAGGTGGAGAGAATGGTTAATAAAACAAACAGTACCCTAGGCTTTCTGAATAAAGGTATAAAATACAAGAGCGAGGACGTTATGTTGAATTTGTACAAGTCTGTTATTTCTGGCTCAACTGGAGTAGTTACTGTATCCGGTTCGGGAAGCCGCACTTTCGGAAGGATGTGAGAGGGTGTGAAGCAGATTCCCAAGAATGGTTCTAGGGATGAGAAACTTTAAGCACGGAACTAAATACAGAGTAAAGCTGCCTCTACACTGTCCCCATCAAACACTCCCAGGACAGGTACAGCACAGGGTTAGATACAGAGTAAAGCTCCCTCTACACTGTCCCCATCAAACACTCCCAGGACAGGTACAGCACGGGGTTAGATACAGAGTAAAGCTCCCTCTACACTGTCCCCATCAAACACTCCCAGGACAGGTACAGCACAGGGTTAGATACAGAGTAAGCTCCCTCTACACTGTCCCCATCAAACACTCCCAGGACAGGTACAGCACGGGGTTAGATACAGAGTAAAACTCCCTCTACACTGTCCCCATCAAATGCAGAGCACACGCGTGAGAAAGAGAGGACGCAAAAGCGAGAGAAAGCACGCGCACACGCGCGCGAGAGAGAGAGAGAGAGAGAGAGAGAGAGAGAGAGAGAGAGAGAGAGAGGAGAGAGAGAGAGAGAGAGAGAGAGAGAGAGAGAGAGAGAGAGTGAGTGAGAGAGAGAGTGAGTGTGAGTGAGGTAGCAGAATTACCTGGTAGTACGGGTGGTTGCCTCTGGAGTCCATCAATGGGTAAGATATTTGTTGGCCAACTCTCGGGTCCAGGGATGGGTACGATGGGTAAGGCACGGCATAAGGCTGTTGAGGGTCTGCACCATAATCCTGGCACATGTACGGGTAAGTGTACCCATAAGCTGGGTGTGGCTGTGCTGGAGGGTACGGTTGCTGTGGCATCACCTCATGGATAGTGGGGGGCTGAAGAACACCCGTTGCTGTTACTGGAGCTTCAGCCGCCAATTGCTGCTGCACCGGAGGCTGGGGGGGACCAGACCCTGGATATCCATAACCTGCCGGTGGGTACTGCCCACTGACCGGCACAGACCCCATTAGGTGCTTGGACTGATCGTGAGCTGGTGGTGGAGGTGGCGCTGCCTGCTGTCCAGTCACTGCAGCAATCGGCTGCTGCTGCTGTTGGACGTCTGTGGTGACCTGCAGGTAGAAACCTGGTTTGTCGTTGGTGTAGAGCCCTGCAGTATAAGTGTGGCAGGGAGCAGGGTTCTGCGTGGCAGCCCCGAGTGGCAGGGAAGCTGCTGGATTAGTGCCAGCGACGGCTTGGTTAGGTGGAGGAGCGCGGTGCAGAGTGAAATCAAGCAGCTCACAGTTGGTCGATGAGCTGGGTTGGTCAAACACTTGATTCTTTGTTTCATCCTTGCTGCCAGCGGCAGGCGGATGAAGGTTGGAAGCTGGGGTGGTTACAGCTGCAGGAGGAGCTCGGCTTGACGGGGGGCTAGTGGGGGCAGCAGGATTCGCTGTCGATGCTTCAGCAACCTGCCTTGGGTTGAGGCGACCGTCTGTGGCCAGGTTAAGTGGAGCCTGATCGTGCACCGATCCCTGTGTTGTGGTGACAAGGTCAGGGTTCAGCAGGACCGGAGTCGGAAAGGCGACACTTTGACCATCGCCTTGATCTCGGAGAGGCCGCTCAGGACTGGGTAGATGGGGGGAGGTCTGAAGGGGACGAGCGAGTAGCACGGGTGGGGTGGGCGAGGCTGGAGTTGGGACCAGGAGCGTGGCATAGCTGGAATTTGCCTGGATTTTTGGCACTCTGTCCTCTGTACCCTGGGGAGGGTTTTCCATGTTTCCGAGAGGAGCAGAGTAGTTCAAATCCTTGCCACCACCTTCAGGTGGTTGGACCACCTCCACTGCAGGATCTTTGGCTGCTGCAGGCACGGCTGGAGCAGCTGGGGCCAGCATGATGCCAGCACAGAAGTTCGGCAGCTCACTCTGTGCCCATAGGGTGGCAGCTGGACTCTCCGACTTCACCCAGACACCAGCCACCCTCGAGGAGGGTCGTTTGTGGGGCTCCTCTGATGCAGGCCGTGCCATGCTTTCGGGTGTCCCTGTGCCAGGGTAGAGGCTTGAGTGGGGCCGGGGGACATGGACGTTTTCCAGGTTGTCTGGTGGCTGTTCCAGGTTACCTGGGGAAATGTCCAATGGCCCAGCTCCGAGCCGCTGCCCCATGACACTCATTGTTGATTGGTTCAGCTCCATCACCATCTTTGCCTGGTCCACTTCGACAGCTTTGATTGTCAGGTGGCCATGCGACCTGACCGGTTCGAATGAGCTGTTGGCACTGGCTTGGAAGGTGGCCGTTGGTTTGGGGGAGCTGAGGGCAGGAGGCTGGGACAGCTGGCTGTAGTACAAGGGCCGTCCGGCACTCTCCACCTCCTTGCCAGGGTGCAAAGGGTCCCGGCTCAGAGGAGAGGAGTCAATCTGCTCAAAGAAACGGGACGGGGTTTCTGTGGGAGGCTTCCCGCTTTCTTGCTGGATGAATGTGCTCAACTGGGCTTGGGATCTCCTTAAACTGGAGCCACTGCTGTGACTGGCGCTGCTGTGATTGGAGGAGATGCTGTCAGACCGCAGAGGGTGGTGGGCAGAGTCGGGGGTCTCGAGATTTCGTGGTGGTCCTCCTCCTGTACCCATGTTTCTGGCAGAATGCGGCCCTGGGTTCACCAGCCCTGGCACAGGCTGGAAACCTGCTGGAATTCTGTCGGACTCACTGGGCAGGACTTCTTGGTTCTGGACAAATTCAGAATTTTCTTCATCCTCCATCACCAAACCCCCACCCTGGGGGACGGTATAATCTGCCGTTCCAGCAGGGTCCCCACCCCCTTGGCTGTAAACACCGCAGGGAGCGGGCGGGCGAGGACCTACGCCCCGGGGTTCCACGCCACCAGTACACAGGTCAGGCAGCTGCGGTGCGCTGAAGAATGGCCCAGTACTGGGTTGAAAGGCATCTCCAAGAGTGGCACAGACCCCACTCTGCTGCTCAGACACCAGAGTCTCTTCATTCTCCACTTCTCCCCCTTTGAAAAACATGGAGACAGTTCCTGGGTCAGAGGCAACTGGTGGACCTAAATGTGGAATGGGACAGTCAGTCTGGTGCCCAGGAAGAGGCACAGGATGCTGCTGGCACGGTTCTCGAGGGGGGCCAGGTGACCAGTCCTCTGACCGGGCAAAGCCAGGGCTGGGGAAACTGTGTTGCAGCTGGGGAGGTTGGTGGAATGGAGATGGTCGGCCAGCGTCGTGCCGCTCGGCTCCGGGAAACTGCGTGTGGGACTCTAGTGGTTGGGAGTGGTGTTGCTGGTAGTGGCTGCTGGCAGCCTGGTTTTGGTGAGGTGGGACAGGCGCTGGCTGAAGGGCGCAGTAACCCCCAAAACCTTGAGTCTGGGGGTCGCTGGGCTGAAAGTAGTTCTGGACAGACGGAGGCCGGCTGCCGTGACTCGCCACCCACTGCGAGGAGGCAGAGGAGCCCGGCTGGAACGGCAGCGGGAAGCTGGGTGCAGGAGGAAAGGATTGAGGATCTTGGCCCCCCTCTTGCCCATGGGGAGGCCTGGTCTGCAGGCGTGCCTGCCCCATCTCGCTGTTCTCCGAGCCCAGCCCTGTGTGAAAATACGAGGGCTCTGGGGGCAATCCCAGTCCAGCTTCAGCTCCTTGAAGAGGGGCAGCAGGGGAGAACGAACCAGCTTCACCAAACCGCGGTGCCGGGGGAAGTGGGGCCGGTGCACCATAGGGCTCACACCGTTCTCCCAGAGCAGCCGGCACTCCCGGAAACATAACCTGCGCGTCTCCAAAAGCATAATTGGGCCAAAGCAGCTGACTGCCATCTTGCCGGCTGGGGAATTGGGGTCCACCGTTCACAGCGTTTTGCAGCGATGGTGAACCATCAGTCTGAGTAGTCCGGCCAAGCCCAAAAGGGTCAGTGACTGGTGGCAGTGTGGCAGGGGCCCCTGACTGGGGAGTATTGGGTCGCCTATAGGGAGCGTTCCGCCGGAAGACATTGTGGGCCCCTCCGCTCATGGGAGCTCCTGCGGTGCTGCTGACTCCCGATGATGAACGGGGTGGTGGTGGCTGCATTGTCGGGCTCTGCATCGAGCGGCGGCGGCGGCTGGAACACTATCTCCAAGGAGATGGGACCGTACCTTCTGGGGAGACAGAAACAGGCAATTAGTTTTACAGGAACCACAGAAGATTCACAGTTTGAGAATAGCAAAACTGGCAGCACATTGATGCAGAACTACATCAAACCCAATATGGAAGAAATAAAGACTGGCTTGTATTTTTATAATACTTGTTACAACTGCAGGACATCAGAGTTCTAGAGCCCATCTCCGTAGCCCAACACCACCCTCCACCTGCAACCCTGCCTAGCCCAATACCTCCATCTGTAACCTCCCCTACCCTGATACCCCCGCTCCATCTGCAACCCCGCCTAGCCCAACACCTCCCCTCCATCTCTGTAACCTCCCCTAGCCCAACACCTCCCCTCCATCTCTGTAACCTCCCCTAGCCCAACACCTCCCCTCCATCTCTGTAACCTCCCCTAGCCCAATACCTCCCCTCCATCTCTGTAACCTCCCCTAGCCCAACACCTCCCCTCCATCTGTAACCTCCCCCAGCCTAATACCTCCCCTCCATCTCTGTAACCTCCCCCAGCCTAACACCTCCCCTCCATCTGTAACCTCCCCTAGCCCAACACCTCCCCTCCATCTGTAACCTCCCCTAGCCCAACACCTCCCCTCCATCTGTAACCTCCCCCAGCCTAATACCTCCCCTCCATCTCTGTAACCTCCCCCAGCCTAACACCTCCCCTCCATCTGTAACCTCCCCTAGCCCAACACCTCCCCTCCATCTGTAACCTCCCCTAGCCCAACACCTCCCCTCCATCTCTGTAACCTCCCCTAGCCCAATACCTCCCCTCCATCTCTGTAACCTCCCCTAGCCCAATACCTCCCCTCCATCTCTGTAACCTCCCCCAGCCTAACACCTCCCCTCCATCTGTAACCTCCCCCAGCCTAATACCTCCCCTCCATCTCTGTAACCTCCCCCAGCCTAACACCTCCCCTCCATCTGTAACCTCCCCTAGCCCAACACCTCCCCTCCATCTGTAACCTCCCCTAGCCCAACACCTCCCCTCCATCTCTGTAACCTCCCCTAGCCCAATACCTCCCCTCCATCTCTGTAACCTCCCCCAGCCTAACACCTCCCCTCCATCTCTGTAACCTCCCCCAGCCTAACACCTCCCCTCCATCTCTGTAACCTCCCCTAGCCCAACACCTCCCCTCCATCTCTGTAACCTCCCCCAGCCTAACACCTCCCCTCCATCTGTAACCTCCCCCAGCCTAATACCTCCCCTCCATCTCTGTAACCTCCCCCAGCCCAACACCTCCCCTCCATCTCTGTAATCTCCCCTAGCCCAACACCTCCCCTCCATCTGTAACCTCCCCTAGCCCAATACCCCCCTCCATCTGTAACCTCCCCCAGCCTAATACACCCTCCATCTGTAACCTCCCATAGCCTGATACCCCCTTCATCTGTAACCTCCCCTAGCCTAATACCCCCTCCAACTCTGCAACCTCCCCTCGCCCAACACCCCCCTTCAACTCTGTAACCTCCCCAAGCCTGATAAACCCCCCCCCCAGAATCCACAAGAATCTTATACACCCGTCTCCCCTCTTGTCTAGAAAGCATCAGCTCTCAGATAGAGTTGCCACGGTTACTAGCCAACTCAGTATCTTCCTCCTGAACCTCACCAGCTCCATGAACCACCAATGCCTTTGGTGATGTAATAGTCTCTCCTTCAGCACGCATGAGACAAACGATTATTAGAAACAGGCCCCAAGTTTTCATTCAGCAGTGGCATTTATTGCTGACCTTGAAGAAAGATCCAGTGATGCATATGACGTGGACTTCCCCTTTTCCCCATCTCAGCTCAAATCTCCTCCCACACAAAGGGAATCCCCCCCTTCCTCCAACAACAGGATGTAATCAGGTAGGGAAAGCAGCCAATCACATTGAAACATTCTCAGACAAAAACCTTGTTAAAAGTTCTGATCGTCTTCAGTGATTGAATAATTACATTTTACAGACAGCAAAATAAATGATTGAGACATTCACTGGGTTGGGGTAGAAACTGAAATATCAAACAACCTTTAAAAAGTATTTGAAAAATTTGGAATAATTATGGAGAAATATGTGTTTTGTTAAACTTTGGTCAGGGCCAGCAGTAATTATGAAGTCATCAAATCACTAAAGTTCCAGTTACATCTCACTCAACGAGACAGAACATCTTTAACAGAGAGGCTATGAGCACAAAACAAGTTCTCGTCAAAACACGGCAGGTGGCACAGTGGTTAGCACGGCTGCCTCACATCACTAGGGACCTGGGATCGATTCCCACTTGGCTGACTGTGCAGAGTCTGCACGTTCACCCCGTGTGGGCATGGGTTACCCTCCGGGTGCTCCGGTTTCCTCCCACAGGGGCTGGATTAGCTCACTGGTCTAAATCACTGGCTTTTAAGGCAGACCAAGCAGGCCAGCAGCACGGTTCGATTCCCGTACCATCCTCCCCGGACAGGGTCCGGAATGTGGCGACTAGGGGCTTTTCACAGTAACTTCATTGAAGTCTACTCGTGACAATAAGCGATTTTCATTTCATTTCAGTCCAAAGATGTGCAGGTTAGTTGGACTGGACGTGATAAATTGCCCTTTTGTGTCCAAGGATTTATAGATGGGAATAGGGCAGGGGATTGGGCCCAGGTAGGGTGCTGTTTCAGAGGGTTGGTCCAGACTCGATGGGCTGAATGGCCTCCTTCTGCACAGTAGGGATTGTACTGAAGTTGCCATCAGTTTGAGGGAGAGAAAAACCCTGACAATTTCACCATCATGGATACTGCAAAATATAGGCCCTGGAAGAGTGCAGTTCAGCTGGAGGTCAATCAGACAGACCATTGTGTAGGTTCTTCCAAAGAGAAAATCAGTTCATCCCACTCCTGCCCAGTTTTTTTTCATGCAAACTTTTTCTCCTGCAGGTATTTATTTAATTTGCTTTTGGAGGCTGTGACTGAATCCGTTTCCCCGGCCCTTTCAAACAGTGCAATCCAAACCCCGACCCACTCGTTATGTCCCTCATTTTGCCTCTGGTTCGTTTACCAGTCAGTTTATAACCATGCCCTCTGATTATCAACTCTTCAGTTTACGGAAACCGTTTCGCTTAACCCACTCCATCTGAACCCTTTCAGGATTTTAAACAACCTAATCTCCTCAGTTCTTTCTCTACATGCAAGAACAGTCCCTGCTGCTCCAGTCTTTCCACACAACTGTAATCCCTCATCTCTGGAACCGTTCCAGCAAATGTCTTTGGTATGTTCTCCAAGGCTCTCATGCCCATCCTGAACTGCTGAGCCCACACTTGGGCCCAATACTCCAGTCGGGGCCAAATTAATGCTTTTTTTTTTCCTTTATTAATTTAGAGTACCCAATTTATTTTTCCAATTAAAGGGCAATTTAGTGTGGCCAATCCACCTACCCTGCACATCTTTTGGGTTCTGGGAGTGAGACCCACGCAAACAAGGGGAGAATATGTAAACTCCACACGGACAGTGACCAGGGGCCAGGATCAAACCTGGGACCTCGGCGCCGTGAGACTGCAGTGCTAACCACTGCGCCACCGTGCTGCCCAAATTAATGTTTTATGTGGATTTAGCAATGCTCTCTCCAGCGTACCGGCCAATATTAATCCTACACCCAACACTTAAATCAGTTAATCTTCTCTGCCCTTTGAGACAGCTTGCTGTGCACAGATTTGCTTCTGCATTTTCTAGAATTGGCTATGAAGCACTTCAGATCATAAAAGGCACTATATAAATGCAAGTCATTCCTTCACTTTAGATGACACCATCTTTGTCCAACTGCCAACAACACAACAGCACAATGAGAATACAATCCACTAAGTACTGGAGGGAACCATTGAACCTCACAGAACTATTTCCCCAGTACCAGCGGAACTACCCTGACGAGGTACTCCCTTCTGCAGCACGAGGGGGTGGGGTAGATCAACCGCAATCTTAAAAAGAGGGCTGAATGGCCTCAGCCTGTTCCTAGTGTCAGCAACCTATTGCAGGAGGCTGTGAGGTGGGGAAGCGATTAAAGTTAGATATCCCCGTCAAGTTCAATATCACCTCGTCATAGAATAGGGCAGCATTGAAGGCCGTCATTTTATGATATTCAGACACAGATCGCAATGGTGGCGGGTTCACTGGTCAGAGGTCAGGAGCAGCAACCCTGCTCTACCTCCAGCCCGCATACACTTACTAAGTAGAGCCTGGCTCCTTCAGGGACAGACGTTGTCAGCTGATCAAAAAATAATTCGGGTCACAGCTGGCAGGCGTGAAAGCCACCCCTGGCTCATTTCAGAAAGAGTGCTGGAATGCCGGATATCCTGAACAGTAATCCAGTAACCGGATCGCTGATGTGGAGCGTGTGTTTATGTACATAGAGCAGGATGCAGTCCTGATGTGAAAGAGCTCTCCCACAAACTATGACCTGAACGCAAACAGGGAACCTCCCACTAATGTAAACTGAGCCAGCAGCCTCGGAAATTTCTTTCTGAAAGTAACATTTTAAGATCCAGTGCTGGAGCCATTTAAGACCGACTGTGGTGAGTGGTGTGTGTTTGGGATGAAAATGCAGCTTCCAGCCTGTGGCTCCCACCGCTCTCCACCACCGGAGGTTCCCTCACATAATGTCTGGCTCTGTGGTGGACAAACCAGGAGAGACTGGTTAGATTTAAAACCAGAACAGAGTAGAGGGGCACTGGAGATTGGTCTTTAGGAAACCTGTTCCGGTCTTTAGAGAAACCATTGCGCCTCTCTCAGCCCTTCAGGATATATCAGCAGGCAGGGGATGTCCAGCGACTGCAGTGCCATCCTGGCTGAATTCACATGGTTAAGCTGCGAGTGTACAAAGTCTCCGTCAACAATCTTTGCAGAACAATGATCTCTTCGTGCTTCAGTCGGCACGAGGCCATTCAGCCCTTCATGCGTGCTCTTTGAGAGAACTATTCAATTAATTCCACATCTCCTACCCCCTCCCCCAATAGCCTTGCATATTTCTCTGTTTCAAGTATCTATCCAAACCCTTTTGAAAGTTATTACCGATGCTGCTTCCGCCGTCCTTTCAGGCAGCATGTTCCAGATCTCAACAACGCGCTGCGTATAAAAAATTGTCATCTCCCCATCTGGTTCTTTTGCCAATTCTCTTCAATCTGTACCCGATGACCAGTGGAAACAGCTGATCCTTATTTACTCTATCAAAAACTTGCACAATTCTGAGCATCTGTGATTATATCAATCCTCAACCTTCTCTCTTCCAAGAACATTCCCAGATCCTCTAATCTATGAGAGTGGTGAACTCCATTCAGTAAGTCTCCTCTGCACCTTCTTAAAGGCTTCGGGTTTGATGCTCTTTCTGAAGCGCGCGGCCCATAATCAGATTTCCACCTGTTTCTTTCCCAACAGGTGACCACAGACTCACTTGATCAAACAAGTTTCTCTTTATCTGACCAATCAGCCCTCTCGGCCACAACACTCCTGGCAACACCATTATATTGATCACTGCACCCAATCACCACAATGGAGGAATTCAACAGTAAACAGGATATAACCAAAGATCTTTTGAGATGCAGATTGACAGGAAACTCACCAGGGTGTGTAGAACGGCGACAGAAGGAAACAACGAAGATTGTTCTGTGGGAACTTGCGGTGTGGAACCTGCCAGCGATGCCCACATCACTAGAATAAATGAAACAAAAGTTGGATTCTTGACGAAGACGGGTGCAAGTTCATCAAGAAAACGCTGATATATATTTGTTACTTTAAAAAAAGGGATGTTCCCTTCTGGGCCAATTATGGAGGCTAACACTCCAGTGTGGTGCCACGGTAACACTACCCTATTAACGGTACCATTAAACCTTTATCCAGCCACTCAGGTAAACATAAAAGACCATACGACGCAGGAGCAAAGTAAGCCATTCAGCCCATCAAGTCTGCTCCACCATTCAATGAGATCGTAGCTGATTTGATACAATCCTCAACTCCACTTTCCCACCTTCTCCACATAACCCTTGATTACCTTCCTGATTAAAATCTGTCTGTCTCAGCCTTGAACATATTTAATGACTCAGCCCTACGCTGTGGCAAAGAATTGCACAGTTACCCTCTCTCACACACTTACCCTTCTCTCCCTCCCTCAAACACATACCCCTCTCTCACTTACTCCCTCCCTCTCAGACATACCTCACACTCTCTCTCACTTACCCTTCTCCCTCTCTCTCACTTACCCCCCTCTCTCCCTGGGTATTTTCACTTTCTCTCACTCACTCCCCTCGTTCTCCCTCACTCACTCCTCTCTCCTCCCTCTGGGATTTTCTCTCCCTCACACACAGTTACCCCTCTCTCCCTCTAGGGATTTTCTCCTCTCTCTCTCACGCTTACCCCTCCCTCTGGGGATTGTTTCCTCTCTCTAACACACACTTACCCCTCTCTCCCTGGGGATTTTCTCCTTCTCTCTCGCTTACCACTCTCTCCCTCTCTCTTTGCGGATTTTCACCTTCTCTCTATCTCACACTCCTCTCTCTCCCTCTGGGGATTTTCTCCTTCTCTCTCTCTCACACTTACCACTCTCTCTCTCTCTCTCTCTCCCCCTTTGGATTTTCTCCTTCTCTCTCTCTCTCTCACTTACCCCTCTCTCCCTCCCTCTGGGGATTTTCTCCTCTCTCTCCCTCCCTCTGGGGATTTTCTCCTTCGCTCTATCTCTCTCACTTACCCCTCTCTCCCTCCCTCTGGGAATTTTCTCCTTCTCTCTCTCTCTCTCTCTCTCTCTCACTTACCCCTCTCTCTCTCTCTCCCACTTACCCCTCTCTCTCTCTCCCTCCCTCTGGGGATTTTCTCCTTCTCTCTATCTCTCTCCGGCCGCCATTTTCCGCCGCCGCCGATCGGCGACGTGTACATGATGACGTCACACGGCACTGCGCCTTGACGTCACCGCGCCGACCGTTAGAAAGGGTTTAAATACAAACAATTAAATTTTAGTTTAATTCTGAGTGTTTGGGGCGGAAAGGCGGTTTTCTGGCCCCGCGCTCGGCGCACCAACATCGCCGCGTTTATAAACCGGCGGCAGAAAGTTCCATGTTCCCAACTCCGTCACGGAAAATGCCGAAGCCGAGCTCGGCTTCTTAAAGGGACCGCCACCTGCAACCCGAGCCCACTCAGCAACAGCCATTCAGCCCATCCAGCCACTGCTGGCTCTTTGCAACAGTTAGCCAATTAGAACTCTGCTCTTTCCCCTTGACGCTGCAGTTTTCCCCTTCATATATTTATCCAGCTCCTATCCTGGAATCTAAGATTGAATCTAATCTTGGCTCCCTTCCCAACATGAAGAAAAATTCCCCTCATGTTGCATCAGCCTCCTCTGGTTACCGATGGATCTGTCGGCATCTTGTATGTAGCAGCAAATATCTATTCTCTCCATTATCCCAGCAAACAGTCTCAAGAGATTGAAACTGTCACTAAGAATTTGACTGAATGAAATTTAATAGGCATGGAAGTCTGTAAAAGGATTATAAAATTCCCCTCCTTTAGAACATAGAACAGTACAGCACAGAACAGGCCCTTCGGCCCTCGATGTTGTGCCGAGCAATGATCACCCTACTCAAACCCACGTATCCACCCTATACCCATAACCCAACAACCCCCCCCCCCCCCAAACCTTACTTTTTAGGTCACTACGGGCAATTTAGCATGGCCAATCCACCTAACCCACACATCTTTGGACTGTGGGAGGAAACCGGAGCACCCGGAGAAAACCCACGCACACACGGGGAGGACGTGCAGACTCCGCACAGACAGTGACCCAGCCGGGAATCGAACCTGGGACCCTGGACCTGTGAAGCATTTATACTAACCACTATGCCACCGTGCTGCCCCTTTCTTATGACTTCACCTTTCCCTAGCTCTGTAATCACTTTAATTTAAAAAAAAAAATCTTTATTGCCACAAGTAGGTTTAAATTAACACTGCAATGAAGTTACTGTGAAAATCCCCTAGTCGCCACACTCGGCGCCTGTTCGGGTGCACAGAAGGAGAATTCAGAATGTCCAATTCACCTAACAGGCACATCTTTCGGGACTTGTGGGAGGAAACCGGAGGAAACCTATTTCAACCTTGGGTTCACCTGAGAACTAACCACCTGGGAATTTAACTTCAAGAAGCCTCAGCTTACTGGGAATCCTCTGCTTTACAAAACTTTCACTTCAACTCAAGCATCAACTCATCTTAGAAGCTATAGGCCCACCATGGAAGAGAATCAGCCACTCATTAAGTGTATTTTTTACCTTCATCTGAACCTTTGTATGTGTTATAGTGTGTGTGAGATAAGCGAATGACGCTTTGTGTTTTAAACATCAAGGATGTGGAGATGCCGGCTTTGGACTGGGGTGAGCACAGTAAGAAGTCTTACAACACCAGGTTAAAGTCCAACAGGTTTGTTTCAAACAGTTGCTTTCGGAGCACTCAAAGCTAGTGTTTGAAACAAACCTGTTGGACTTCAACCTACTATTGTTAAACATCCAGGACAGTGTATGAGAATAAATAACCTTTATTTTTAAAACTAACGAAACGGAATTATTTAAATTGGGTCAATAACTCTGAGTAAGATAAAACACACCATTTATAAACAAACATATGGATCACAGGCAATTAAATAGGACACATCAGTTCTGTCTGTGGCTAAATTAGGGTCTGGTTTAGCACAGTGAGCTAAATAGCTGGCTTGCAATGCAGAACAATGCCAGCAGTGCGGGTTCAATTCCTGTACCAGCCTCCTCAAACAGGTGCCAGAATGTGGCGACTAGGGGCTTTTCACAGTAACTTCATTGAAGCCTACTTGTGACAATAATTAAGGCAGAATAAAATCCATTTCAAATGAGCTGAATCTTATGTGAAAGGAATTGGAAATAGAAGGGAAAAGTAACAAAATTGTGGAACAAAGCAAATGGGTTTACAGCAGAATGCTTTGTGAATACTAACAATAGACAGATGAATGCTTTTGGTGTAAAAGCATTTATTCCAGAGGAGTACTTAACTTGGCCAAAATTAGTATTCCTAAACATGGCTTAAAACCTTAACAAGAACGTAGTATATAATAATAATCTTTATTATTGTCACAAGTCTGTCATGATATGTAGACATGCAGATAATGATATACAGACAGGCAGCTAATGAACACAGAGAACAGGACATGACCAATGAGCAAGCAGGACACTCAGGGGTGGTATCTCACTATAAAAGGCACGAGGCCCTCACACTCCGCCTCTTTCCACTGATGAACATCTACAGGGTGAGTCAGGGTGTATGTACAGCATCACACCTCCAGCACGTGGCTAAGAGCTAGTCTGGTTCAGTCAGACAGAGTAACCACACTTAGATTAGCAGAGAGTTGAACTCATAGAGAACTGTGCTAACTGTGCTACTGGTTCAATAAATCAGATTGAACTAACTTCAAGGACTGGAGTATCTTTTGGTTAAAGCTGCATCCAGTTGCAGCCTGTGTTATCCCAGAGTACATAACAGGCGGAGTGTGAATGCCTCGTGCCTTTTATAGTGAGATCCCAGAGTACATAAGACAACATGCTATCAGGAGGCTGCTTAATCTAGGTAGTTTACCTCAGTCCATTCCGTGACGACCAGCGAATGTGTCCAGGCACCATGGAGAAGATTCAGGTTCCTCACCAGCTCAGGATCTCCGGCAATCTCAGTGCCAACTGGCGGACATTCAAGCAAAAGTTTTTGCTGTGTTGCACGTTTTACTTGAGTGTATTACGCGTTTATTGGAGTGTATTAACACGCCTCCGTTTAAAGGCCGTGTGCTTAACACTACTCCAGCTCTGTGTATGTAATTTCAGCTCGGAGTCACCAGGTGCCGTATTTAGACACCTCACAAGTATATCAAGGTCAGGTTCAAAGTAATAAAACTATACACCGATTAGTAAGTTCAAACGATTGATATTTATTATACAAATATAATAAATACGCATGCATACGCTAAAGACTAATACTTATTTTTACTATTAAACGACTAAATACTTATCTAAGTGGGAACCAGCAAGGTCAGGGGACAAGGCCTTTGTTCCTTTCTGGGCTGCACCTTCTGTTCTCTAATAGTCGGCTAGAGTATAGGCAATGCCGGGGTCACGTAGCGAGCGTCGTTTTGGCACTTACTGAACGATGGCTGGTGCTCAACGGCTGGTGATGGAAGACAGGATCTGGAGACTGGAGTCGGAGTCAGAAGCGGAGCCGGAGCACAAAAACAGCAGATCTGGGCCGGAGTCAACAGACAGAACCATGTGCGGGGTCTACCTTTATAGGTCCCCCAATGTCCGTGCCTCTTCGGGGCGGGCCTCTACCTGCCATGTATCGATTGGGTCATTTCCCAATCGATATCTAACAAATCCCCCAATCTGAGGGTCTCTTCTCGATGGGTGGGGCGGTCTCTATGGGTCTCTGTGATGGATACTTATGGTGCCGTTTCGTCTGGGCCTCTCTCAAAAGTATCTATTCATATCTAAATGTATCTATTGTGTGGGCCCAGATCTTGATCGCCTCATTACTATGCAAAGCGTTTTGCTATTTACACCTTTGGTTGAGATCTTGCACCTGGCCATAAACTGGTTTCGATACGTGCAGAATGCTAATTAGCCTTTTGCAAACTGCTTGTCCTGGCTAAACTGTTTTCTCCATTTTGTTAGCCCAGTGTCCATCTTAGGTGGCTACATGCTGTACATCGAAGCTTCAGACCTCGTGGATGGATCTGATACAAGGAAGATCGCCATCGAACTCTTCAACTCTTTTCACTTCACCGAAGGCCAGGAGAAGACAAAGTTTCAGACCATCCTGGACAAGTTTGACAGTCACTGTGAAGTGGACACCAATGAAATCCTCGAGCACTACATATTCAAACAGCGTCTACAAGGTAAAGATGAATCTGTCAACTCCTTCCTAACTAACCTCCGCCGGCTAGAGCTGTCCTGCAACTTTGGTGATATTGCTGACTCTATGATCAGAGACCAAATCGTTTTTGGAGTTCACTCTGATCCTCTGAGAGAGCGGCTACTGAAAATCCAGCATATGGCCCTGCCAGTCGCGATTGAAACATGCACAGTGCATGAGCACGCCAACAATCGCTATGCCCAGTACAAACCGGCTGAAAATGAGAAACTTGCCTCCCACGAGGCAGAGAGTGTGCAGGCCATCTCCCGGATGCAGCGCCTCAGCATTGATGAAAGCGGCCATTTTGCGCGCTTCTCCCAGGGCCCCACGCATGCGCGATGCGAACGGGATAACGAAGCGGCCGACACTGCGCATGTGCGACGATGCGCGGAGCGTCAGGGCGCCGATGTCATGACGTGCTCGAACTGCGGCAACGCCCACTTAAAGAAACACTGCCCTGCAAGAGGCAGGAGATGTTTAAACTGCGGGAAGCCTGGACACTGTGCAGCCTTGTGCAGGTCTGCACCACCAGTCAGGGGCCAGCGCTCCCAATTCCAGTCAGGGGCCAGCGCTCCCAATTCCAGTCAGGGGCCAGCGCTCCCAATTCCAGTCAGGGGCCAGCGCTCCCAATTCCAGTCAGGGGCCAGCGCTCCCAATTCCAGTCAGGGGCCAGTCAGGGGCCAGCGCTCCCAATTCCAGTCAGGGGCCAGCGCTCCCAATTCCAGTCAGGGGCCAGAGCTCCCAATTCCAGTCAGGGGCCAGTCAGGGGCCAGCGCTCCCAATTCCAGTCAGGGGCCAGCGCTCCCAATTCCAGTCAGGGGCCAGTCAGGGGCCAGCGCTCCCAATTCCAGTCAGGGGCCAGCGCTTCCAATTCCAGTCAGGGGCCAGCGCTCCCAATTCCAGTCAGGGGCCAGAGCTCCCAATTCCAGTCAGGGGCCAGCGCTCCCAATTCCAGTCAGGGGCCAGCGCTCCCAATTCCAGTCAGGGGCCAGCGCTCCCAATTCCAGTCAGGGGCCAGCGCTCCCAATTCCAGTCAGGGGCCAGCGCTCCCAATTCCAGTCAGGGGCCAGCGCTCCCAATTCCAGTCAGGGGCCAGCGCTCCCAATTCCAGTCAGGGGCCAGCGATCCCAATTCCAGTCAGGGGCCAGCGCTCCCAATTCCAGTCAGGGGCCAGCGCTCCCAATTCCAGTCAGGGGCCAGCGCTCCCAATTCCAGTCAGGGGCCAGCGCTCCCAATTCCAGTCAGGGGCCAGCGCTCCCAATTCCAGTCAGGGGCCAGCGCTCCCAATTCCAGTCAGGGGCCAGCGCTCCCAATTCCAGTCAGGGGCCAGCGCTCCCAATTCCAGTCAGGGGCCAGCGCTCCCAATTCCAGTCAGGGGCCAGCGATCCCAATTCCAGTCAGGGGCCAGCGCTCCCAATTCCAGTCAGGGGCCAGCGCTCCCAATTCCAGTCAGGGGCCAGCGATCCCAATTCCAGTCAGGGGCCAGCGCTCCCAATTCCAGTCAGGGGCCAGCGCTCCCAATTCCAGTCAGGGGCCAGTCAGGGGCCAGCGCTCCCAATTCCAGTCAGGGGCCAGTCAGGGGCCAGCGCTCCCAATTCCAGTCAGGGGCCAGTCAGGGGCCAGCGCTCCCAATTCCAGTCAGGGGCCAGCGCTCCCAATTCCAGTCAGGGGCCAGTCAGGGGCCAGCGCTCCCAATTCCAGTCAGGGGCCAGCGCTTCCAATTCCAGTCAGGGGCCAGCGCTCCCAATTCCAGTCAGGGGCCAGCGCTCCCAATTCCAGTCAGGGGCCAGCGCTCCCAATTCCAGTCAGGGGCCAGCGCTCCCAATTCCAGTCAGGGGCCAGCGCTCCCAATTCCAGTCAGGGGCCAGCGCTCCCAATTCCAGTCAGGGGCCAGCGCTCCCAATTCCAGTCAGGGGCCAGTCAGGGGCCAGCGCTCCCAATTCCAGTCAGGGGCCAGCGCTCCCAATTCCAGTCAGGGGCCAGAGTTCCCAATTCCAGTCAGGGGCCAGCGCTCCCAATTCCAGTCAGGGGCCAGCGCTCCCAATTCCAGTCAGGGGCCAGAGCTCCCAATTCCAGTCAGGGGCCCGCGCTCCCAATTCCAGTCAGGGGCCAGTGCTCCCAATTCCAGTCAGGGGCCAGTCAGGGGCCAGCGCTCCCAATTCCAGTCAGGGGCCAGCGCTCCCAATTCCAGTCAGGGGCCAGAGCTCCCAATTCCAGTCAGGGGCCAGCGCTCCCAATTCCAGTCAGGGGCCAGTCAGGGGCCAGCGCTCCCAATTCCAGTCAGGGGCCAGCGCTCCCAATTCCAGTCAGGGGCCAGCGCTCCCAATTCCAGTCAGGGGCCAGCACTCCCAATTCCAGTCAGGGGCCAGCGCTCCCAATTCCAGTCAGGGGCCAGCGCTCCCAATTCCAGTCAGGGGCCAGCGATCCCAATTCCAGTCAGGGGCCGGCGCTCCCAATTCCAGTCAGGGGCCGGCGCTCCCAATTCCAGTCAGGGGCCAGCGCTCCCAATTCCAGTCAGGGGCCAGCGCTCCCAATTCCAGTCAGGAGCCAGCGCTCCCAATTCCAGTCAGGGGCCAGCGCTCCCAATTCCAGTCAGGGGCCAGCGCTCCCAATTCCAGTCAGAGGCCAGCGCTCCCAATTCCAGTCAGGGGCCAGCGCTCCCAATTCCAGTCAGGGGCCAGCGCTCCCAATTCCAGTCAGGGGCCAGCGCTCCCAATTCCAGTCAGGGACCAGCGCTCCCAATTCCAGTCAGGGGCCAGCGCTCCCAATTCCGGTGACGGCACGTTCAGAGTCTGCAACAACGATTCCAGGATTCTGATCTTGGCAGCATAACGGATCCAGAGGATGAATTCCTCGACTTCACCTACTGTGTGGGCATCATTAACAAATGTGAATATGTCACATCCAACTCAGCACAAATTCAATCCATCCTCGCTGTGGATTCTGCGGACGAATGGCGGCGGAGATGCAGGTCAATCGCTGCTCCATCCAGTTTAAGCTGGGCACAGGGGCTTCTGCCAACCTCCTCTCACAGGCAGATCTCAAACGCATCAAGAAGCCCCCCAAGGTCCTTCCAGCATCCTGCAGGCTCCTGGACTATAACGGAAATGCCATCACGGCACTGGGATCCTGCCATCTACTCGTCTCCAACCAGAGACCATGCACGGTTACGTTTTGAAATTGTGAAGCCAGACAGGGCATCCCTACTTGGCGGGCAGGCCTGCAAGCAGCTGAACCTCGTGAAGCGGGTTTACACAACGATATCCTCCAATGTGGACCTTCAGGCCGGCATTGACGACATCCTCGCTCAGTATCCGGATGTGCTCAACGGGATGGGCACGCTGCCATATCGATACAAGATTCTGCTACAACCTGATGCCAAGCCAGTGGTCCACGTACCACGCCAGGTCCCGGCTCCGCTGAGGGAGTGCCTGAAGGCACAGCTCAAGGATCTTCAGCAACAGGGCATCATTTCCAAGGTAACCGAACCCACTGACTGGGTCAGCTCGATGGTATGTGTTAGAAAGCCGTAGGGAGACCTGCGCATCTGCATTGATCTCAAGGATCTCAATAAGAATATAATGTGTGAACACTACCCCATCCCGAAGCGGGAGGAACTCACCAGTCAGATGGCACACGCACGTTTTTTCACCAAGTTAGATGCGTCACATGGATTCTGGCAAATCCAGCTGGATGAGTCCAGCAGAAGGCTCTGCACCTTCAACACACCGTTTGGCAGATACTGCTATAACCGTGTGCCGTTTGGCATTGTCTCAGCATCGGAGATCTTCCATCACATCATGGAGCAGATGATGGAGGGCATCGAAGGGGTTCGTGTGTACGTGGACGACATCATCATATGGTCCACGACCCCTGAGGAGCAGGTTTCCCGTCTCCAGCAGGTATTCCGCCGTGTCCATGCCAATGGCCTGAAGCTGAACAGGGCCAAATGTTGCTTTGACATGTCAACACTCAAGTTCCTAGGTGACCAGATCTCTCAGCAGGGCATGCGCCCGGACACAGACAAGGTCAAGGCCATCAAAGCCATGAAGGTCCCGGAAGACAAGAAGGTGGTGTTGCGCTTCCTGGGCATGGTCAATTTTCTGGATTCATCCCAAATCTGGCCTCACACACCACGGCCCTACGAAACCGAGTGAAAAAGTCCACTGCCTTTGAGTGGAAGGCAGCCCATCAGGCAGAGTGGTTGGAGCTGAAAGCCAAGCTCACCACTGCACCCGTCTGGGCATTTTTCGACCCAGACAGGGAGACGAAGATTGCGACAGATGCGAGCCAGGATGGCATCGGTACGGTGCTGCTTCAACGCGATGACACTTCATCCTGGGCACCGGTAGCCTGTGCATCGAGGGCCATGACGCCCACCGAAACAAGGTATGTGCAAATAGAGAAGGAGTGCCTGGGTCTTCTCACTGGCAATCTCAAGTTTCATGACTATGTCTATAGCCTGCAGACATTCACTGTCGAGATGGATCACAGGCCTCTGGTCCACATTATCCACAAGGACCTGAACGACATGACGCCCCGGCTGCAGCGCATCCTCCTTAAACTCAGAAGGTACGACTTTGACTTAGTGTACCCGCCTGGCAAAGAGCTCATCATTGCTGATACATTGTCCCCCTCCCTCACATTGCCTAGTGAACCGCTGGAAATCATCCGGCAGATTGAATCACAGGTGCAGCTGTGTGCTAGCACCCTCCCGGCATCTGATGAGAAGGTGGTTCGTATCCGTGAGGAGACAGCCAAAGACCCCCTCTTGCAGCGTGTCATGCACCACCTTGACAATGGCTGGCAGAAAGGGCAGTGCCCTCAATTTTACAATGTAAAGGACGACCAGACGGTGATTGATGGTATCCTCCTCAAGCTGGACCGGATTGTCATTCCGCTCAGTCTCCAGAGCTTGGTGCTCCGGCAAATCCATGGGGGACACCTGGGCATTGAGAAGTGCAGACGCAGAGCCAGGCAGGCTGTCTACTGGCCCAGTATTAGCCAGGACATCTCGAACATGGTCCTTAACTGTGCGACCTGTCAACACTTCCAGCCAGCACAGAACAAGGAGACGCTCCAGCAGCATGAAATCTACACCTCCCCGTGGTCCAAGGTTGGCATCGACCTCTTTCGTGTGAATGGTCATGCCTACGTGTTGATTATTGACTATTTCTCCAACTACCCTGAAGTGGTGAAGCTCTCAGACCTCACATCTCGGACCATCATCAAGGCCTGTAAGGGGACGTTCTCCAGGCATGGTGTCCCACTCACTGTCATGAGTAACATGGCCTGTGCTTCAACAGCCATGAGTGGTCTATGTTGCCAAGTCATACCATTTCAAACATGTCACTTCCAGCCCACACTATCCGCAGTCCAATGGGAAGGTTGAAAAAGGGGGGCACATTGTGAAACAGCTCATCTGCAAGGCCGCGGATTCTGCTTCTGACATCTACCTCGCGCTGCTTGCGTACAGGGCGACCCCACTGTCCACTGGCATGTCGCCGGCTCAACTCCTGATGAACAGGGACCTGCGGACGACACTTCCAGCCATACACTTGCCCGACCTGGATCACCCCCCGGTGCTGCAGAAGGTGCACCAGCTCCGAAACCAGCAAAAGCAGGGCTATGATGCTCATGCCACCGATTTACCCGTGTAATCCCCGGCAGACACTGTCAGGATCAAGATACCGGATGGTGGCTGGTCTGCTCCAGCTGTTGTTGTTCGACAGGCAGCGTCCCGCTCGTATGTTGTACGTATGGCTGATGGTTCTGTTGTGAGATGAAACAGACGGGCACTGCGCAAAGTTGCCTGCCCACAACCGCTTTCTTCTCCGTTTCCATCCGTTGTTTTGCCACCTCCTGATACCTTGAACTGCGAGGCCACCAGTCCGGCTTCCATCCCGCCTGTCAAAGCGCCTTCGTCCCCACCACCATCTCTCCGGCGGTCGACCAGGATCAGACGCAAGCCCCAGAGACTGGACTTCTGAACATTTGTTTTGTTTGCTATGTTCTGTTTTCTCACATTCAACAGCTGTCTTCACATGTAAATACGTTCACATATACCACTGCTTGCAAATATGTTAATATATGCCACCACATGTAAGTACGTTCCCATATGCCAACAAAACAAAAAAAAGGGGTAAATGTCATGATATGTAGACACGCAGATAAGGCTAGACAGACAGGCAGCTAATGAACACAGAGAACAGGACATGACCAATGAGCAGGCAGGACACTCAGGGGTGGTATCTCACTATAAAAGGCACGAGGCCCTCACACTCCGCCTCATCCCACTGATGCACATCTACAGAGTGAGTCAGGGTGTATGTACAGTATCACACCTCCAGCACGTGGCTAAGGGCTAGTCTGGTTCAGTCAGGCAGAGTAACCACACTTTTTTTCTTTTTTTTTTAAAATTTAGAGTACCTAATTATTTTTTCCAATTAAGGGGCAATTTAGCGTGGCCAGTCCACCTACCCTGCACATCTTTGGGTTGTGGGGGTGAAACCCACGCAGACACGGGGAGAATGTGCAAACTCCACACAGACAGTGACCCAGGTACTCAGCGCCGTAGGCAGCAATGCTAACCACTGTGCCACCGTGCTGCCAGGAGTAACCACACTTAGATTAGCAGAGAGTCGAACTCATAGAGAACTGTGCTAACTGTGCTACTGGTTAAAAAAATCAGATTGAACTAACTTCAAGGTCTGGAGTATCTTTTGGTTAAAGCTGCATCCAGTTGCAGCCTGTGTTATCCCAGAGTACATAACACAACAAAGTTGGCTTCCACTAACACTGCAATGAAGCTACTGTGAAAATCCCCCAGTCTCCACATTCCGGCACCGGTTCGGGTACACAGAGGGAGAATTCAGAATGTCCAATTCACCTAACAACAGGGGCTGTTTAGCACACTGGGCTAAATCGCTGGCTATGAAAGCAGACCAAGGCAGGCCAGCAGCACGGTTCAATTCCCGTAACAGCCTCCCCGAACAGGCGCCGGAACGTGGCGACTAGGGGCTTTTCACAGTAACTTCATTGAAGCCGACTCGTGACAATAAGCGATTTTCATTTCATTTCATTTCACACGTCTTTCGGGACTTGTGGGAGAAAACCAGAGCAACCGGAGGAAACCCACGCAGACACGGGGAGAACGTGCAGACTCCGCACAGACAGTGACCCAAGCCGGGAATCGAACCTGGGACCCTGTCGCTGTGAAGCAACAGTGCCAACCACTGTGTTACCGTGCCGCCGTATATGTAATAAAACACGGAGGCCTGAGGTACGAAGGACGCTGGCTGAGCACCTTGGCCTCACCCCCAGATTTAGAACAGGTAGAAGATACAGAGCCTGAAAACAGACCAGGCTACCTTCACTAAAACTCACTTGGCAGATGGGAGGCTAGAGTTCGGGTTGCAGGCAAGGAAGAAATTTGGGGAAAGGAAAGAAAGAGAAAGAGGGAGAATCCCGGAAGGAAAGGGTCTCAAGTGAATTCAGAGACAGAGAGAGTGTTTCCTAGCTCAAAAAGCTGGATAGAGAGTTACATAGGCAGAATGATTGGCAACTGAGACAGCAGCAGATCTGAGATTTACCATAGCCCAGAATCAAGCTTCAACTTAGAACATAGAACAGTACCGCACAGAACAGGCCCTTCGGCCCTCGATGTTGTGCCGAGCCATGATCACCCTACTCAAACCCACATATCCACCCTATACCCGTAACCCAACAACCCCCCCCCTTAACCTTACATTTATTAGGACACTACGGGCAATTTAGCATGGCCAATCCACCTAACCCGCACATCTTTGGACTGTGGGAGGAAACCGGAGCACCCGGAGGAAACCCACGCACACAGGGGGAGGACGTGCAGACTCCACACAGACAGTGACCCAGCCGGGAATCGAACCTGGGACCCTGGAGCTGTGAAGCATTTATGCTAACCACCATGCTACCCTGCTGCCCCTAAACTTCCTGAAGCATTTCGTCCCAATTTGTCTGTAAATCTGAAGGAGAAGATGTGAAAACTTTCTTCACAGCCTTTGGAAGCTGGCAGCTTGGTCAACAGAGTTTTGGACCCTCATGATAGAAGGTCAGCCAGCAGAAAAGACCTATGAGGTTTATTCCATGTGTCTGCTGAGAACTCGCTAGATCTGGGCAGCTAAATACTGCCATTCTTAGTGACCATGAGCTCATACCTGCAGAAATTCCAGTAGAACCATACAAAACCCACAGAGACCTCCTGGGAACTTGGAAAGACCAGAAACAGCTAGCATTTGACGGGTGGGTCTGCGCTCTAACAATCGACTGCACCGATTGAAGGGTTAATTGAGGTACGTTATGTAAGGTGATAAAAGGCACTGACAAAGTAGATATTGAGCAGATGCTTCCTGTTGTGGGGTAATCTAGAACATGAGGTCATAGTTTGAGAATAAAGGGTAGTGGATTTGAGACAGAGATGAGGAGAAATTGCTTCTCCCAGAGGGTTGTGAATCTGTGGAATTCGCTACCCCAGAGTGGGGTGGATGCTGGGACAGTGAGTAAATTTAAGGAGAAGATGGACAGATTTTTAATGAGTAATGAGTCGAAGGGTTATGGAGAACGGGCAGGACGGAGTTGGGGCCAAGAGGAGATCAGCCATGATCATATTGAATGGCGGAGCAGACTCGAGGGGCTGAATTACCCACAGCTGCTGGTGGTTCTTATGTTAAGAGCAATAGCTCTGCTGGAGAAGTTTAAAAACTCTCTCTCGTCCAGCCTCAAACTCTGTGGAGGGACAAAGAGTTTCCACAGTCAGGCCTGCAGCTATTGTGGCCGAGGCCTGTGACTTAGCCCATTAACCTCCAAACCCAAACAAATTGACGCCTGGTAACTCTTACCAGGCAGGGAGAGATAAGAAAGAGGCAGATGGGACTGAAATAGACTCCAGAGGAAAGGAGAGTAGGGAAGACCGATCAATCCCCAACTTTTTAAAAATAAATTTAGAGTACCCAATTCATTTTTTCCAATGAAGTGGCAATTTAGCCTGGCCAATCCACCCACCCTGCACATCTTTGGGTTGTGGGGGCGAAACCCACGCAGACACGGGGAGAATGTGCAAACTCCACACGGACAGTGACCCAGAGCAATCCCCAACTTTAACAGGAAAGAATCTGGAACGTTAATCAGCAGGAGCTGGCTTTTCTTGCTTCCAGCGCTGGGAGGCTTAAAAGATGATTCACCAAAAGACCAATGTGCGGGGAGGAGGTGGGCTATAGCCTTGAAAGTATCAAGTCCAGACTAAAATGGGACAGGAGCAGAGCAGGATACTGACCAAGGCTGCTTACACAAATAGACAATGACTCATTTTGTATAACAAGCTCAAAGAAAATAAATAACCATTTTCAGAGATACAGCGCGGGGGGGGGGGGGGGGGGGGGGGGGGGGGGTATTTGTTCCCTCTCTCTCTCTCCGTCTGTGAGAAAGTAGTAGCAGGTTCAAAATCTGGAAAGAAGTGGGAAACATGATTCTCTCCGGCGTGATTGTTTTTTGGAATCTTACACACCCCCCCCCCCCCCCCCCCCCCCCCCCCCCCGGGCACGGTGAATCGCGGGCTGTGAGCCCAGGAACCCCCCCCCCCACATACACGAGTCACAGCTCCCTGAGATTTAGTGTGGGCAGGTCGCTAATGCCGGGCTCTACAGGAGAATGATGATGATCGCAGTGGGGACAGAGCGATGCTCCTCCGCCATACGTCTGACTCCTGCAGAGAGCTGAACGCATCCTGCCAATGAACCGGACCATCATGGGCTTGAGAGAGGCGGGATTTGCTCTCATCTGCGTCCACCCCCTTCAACGTCACTGTCATAATATCCACTCATGTATATAATGAGATGCAGACAGGCAGTGATTGACACACAGGATGACCAGTAAGCACACAGCACAGTGCAGCCAATCACCAGACAGGACACTACCACTATAAAGCCAGAGGGCACTGGGTTTCCCGCTCTCTCGGGACCCAGCCTCTGAGACAGTCAGAGTCCACGAGCTAGTCAGTGCAAACTCCATGCGTGAGCGAGTAAGTCTGGTCAGGCTAGTACTGGGTCTCCAGTCAGTTCAGGATAGTGTCGACCCACAGCTGAATATGTTTATCAGTTCTATAGTTGAATAAAACAGTGTTGGATCTTCTCCAGTGTTAGACGTCTGTTTCTAACTTCCCTACATCGAGTTCAGCCCACATCGAACCAGCCTGCCTAACACATCAGCCAGAGCTCCTGCTGCGTTCCTCCAAGAAACCACAATGTGGGCTTTCAGCACTTTGTGAGCCCATGGCCTCCTCCTCACTGGAGGACTGGATACTGTGAGAGGCGTGAGCGTTGATGCTGGTGTGGGGTGGGGGTGGGGGGGGGGGGTGCTTAGGAGAGGGAGTGGGGGGGGGAGGGGGGATTGCCAGCAACCACACATCTTCAATGAGTTATTAGTGGGGAAGGTGGGAGAGACATGGTCCCACCACTCCATGGCTGAGGGCATGACCTCCATATCTGAGCTTTAACCGCATGGCGCAGGGACCGGTGAGAATCCACGAGTGTAAGCGCCAGAGGACGGCGGGGCTGCTGAATCTCACTCCACCTGCCCCTCCGTCCCATGGAGAAGCACAGGGCCCCCAGCACCCAAAGGGAAGAGGATTAGCAGGAGTGTGGTCTGGGGCCCTTCACCCAGAGGAGCCTGGGGGTGCCCAGCCCATCTGACACCCCTCCCCAGTGAGTGACACCCCGCACACCGAGGAGGGCAGCTCTGCCAAACCCGTGCTGCTCATAGATACACCTGGACCCTCAAGGTGCAGGACCCCCAGGGGACAGCAACCAATGTCAACAGAGTGTGGAAGGCAGCAGACTGCCTCAATCTCAGTTGTGGAACCCGGGGATACACCTGGGTAGTGTGAGGGTGAGGAAGAGGAGGAAACTGTGGTACTGAGTGAGCACGGGTGGTCACAGGCATTGGTTAAGATAGGGAACCAGTGTAATATCGGACTTCAATACATTTCACTTTGTTCACCACCCTGGACATTCCTCCCCCACCCCCCTCACTCACCCCCATCCACTGGGGCAGGTAGGGTGTGTGGAGGTGGGACAGCCGATCCCTGTCTCTGCGGCAGGTAGGGTGTGTGGAGGTGGGACAGCCAATCCCTGTCCCTGGGGCAGGTAGGGTGTGTGGGGGTGGGACAGCCGATCCCTGTCCCTGGGGCAGGTAGGGTGTGTGGGGGTGGGACAGCCGATCCCTGTCCCTGGGGCAGGTAGGGTGTGTGGGGGTGGGACAGCCGATCCCTGTCCCTGGGGCAGGTAGGGTGTGTGGGGGTGGGACAGCCGATCCCTGTCCCTGGGGCAGGTAGGGTGTGTGGGGGTGGGACAGCCGATCCCTGTCCCTGGGGCAGGTAGGGTGTGTGGGGGTGGGGGAGCCGATCCCTGTCTCTGGGGCAGGTAGGGTGTGTGGGGGTGGGACAGCCGATCCCTGTCCCTGGGGCAGGTAGGGTGTGTGGGGGTGGGACAGCCGATCCCTGTCCCTGTCCCTGGGGCAGGTAGGGTGTGTGGAGGTGGGACAGCCGATCCCTGGGGCAGGTAGGGTGTGTGGGGGTGGGACAGCCGATCCCTGTCCCTGGGGCAGGTAGGGTGTGTGGGGGTGGGACAGCCGATCCCTGTCCCTGGGGCAGGTAGGGTGTGAGGAGGTGGGACAGCCGATCCCTGTCCCTGTCCCTGGGGCAGGTAGGGTGTGAGGAGGTGGGACAGCCGATCCCTGTCCCTGTCCCTGGGGCTGGTAGGGTGTGTGGGGGTGGAGTAGCCGATCCCTGTCCCTGGGGCAGGTAGGGTGTGTGGGGGTGGAGTAGCCGATCCCTGTCCCTGGGGCAGGTAGGGTGTGTGGGGGTGGGACAGCCGATCCCTGTCCCTGTCCCTGGGGCAGGTAGGGTGTGAGGAGGTGGGGCAGCCGATCCCTGTCCCTGGGGCAGGTAGGGTGTGTGGAGGTGGGACAGCCGATCCCTGTGTCTGGGGCAGGTAGGGTGTGTGGAGGTGGGACAGCCGATCCCTGTCCCTGTCTCTGGGGCAGGTAGGGTGTGTGGAGGTGGGGCAGCCGATCCCTGTCCCTGGGGCAGGTATGGTGTGTGGAGGTGGGACAGCCGATCCCTGTACCTGGGGCAGGTAGGGTGTGTGGAGGTGGGACAGCCGATCTCTGTCCCTGGGGCAGGTAGGGTGTGTGGGGGTGGGGCAGCCGATCCCTGTCTCTGGGGCAGGTAGGGTGTGTGGAGGTGGGACAGCCGATCCCTGTCCCTGGGGCAGGTAGGGTGTGTGGAGGTGGGACAGCCGATCCCTGTACCTGGGGCAGGTAGGGTGTGTGGAGGTGGGACAGCCGATCCCTGTCTGTGGGGCAGGTAGGGTGTGTGGAGGTGGGACAGCCGATCCCTGTCCCTGGGGCAGGTAGGGTGTGTGGGGGTGGGACAGCCGATCCCTGTCCCTGGGGCAGGTAGGGTGTGTGGAGGTGGGACAGCCGATCCCTGTCTCTGGGGCAGGTAGGGTGTGTGGAGGTGGGACAGCCGATCCCTGTCCCTGGGGCAGGTAGGGTGTGTGGAGGTGGGGCAGCCGATCCCTGTCCCTGTCCCTGGCAGGTAGGGTGTGTGGGGGTGGGACAGCCGATCCCTGTCTCTGGGGCAGGTAGGGTGTGTGGAGGTGGGACAGCCGATCCCTGTCCCTGTCCCTGGGGCAGGTAGGGTGTGTGGAGGTGGGACAGCCGATCCCTGTACCTGGGGCAGGTAGGGTGTGTGGGGGTGGGACAGCCGATCCCTGTCTCTGGGGCAGGTAGGGTGTGTGGAGGTGGGACAGCCGATCCCTGTCCCTGGGGCAGGTAGGGTGTGTGGAGGTGGGACAGCCGATCCCTGTCCCTGGGGCAGGTAGGGTGTGTGGAGGTGGGACAGCCGATCCCTGTCCCTGGGGCAGGTAGGGTGTGTGGGGGTGGGACAGCCGATCCCTGTCCCTGTCCCTGGGGCAGGTAGGGTGTGTGGGGGTGGGACAGCCGATCCCTGTCCCTGTCCCTGGGGCAGGTAGGGTGTGTGGAGGTGGGGTAGCCGATCCCTGTCCCTGGGGCAGGTAGGGTGTGTGGGGGTGGGACAGCCGATCCCTGGGGCAGGTAGGGTGTGTGGGGGTGGGACAGCCGATCCCTGTACCTGGGGCAGGTAGGGTGTGTGGAGGTGGGGCAGCCGATCCCTGTCCCTGGGGCAGGTAGGGTGTGTGGAGGTGGGACAGCCGATCCCTGTCTCTGGGGCAGGTAGGGTGTGTGGAGGTGGGACAGCCGATCCCTGTCTCTGGGGCAGGTAGGGTGTGTGGAGGTGGGACAGCCGATCCCTGTCCCTGGCAGGTAGGGTGTGTGGGGGTAGGACAGCCGATCCCTGTCCCTGGGGCAGGTAGGGTGTGTGGGGGTGGGACAGCCGATCCCTGTGCCTGGGGCAGGTAGGGTGTGTGGAGGTGGGACAGCCGATCCCTGTCCCTGGGGCAGGTAGGGTGTGTGGAGGTGGGACAGCCGATCCCTGTCTCTGGGGCAGGTAGGGTGTGTGGGGGTGGGACAGCCGATCCCTGTCCCTGGGGCAGGTAGGGTGTGTGGAGGTGGGACAGCCGATCCCTGTCCCTGGGGCAGGTAGGGTGTGTGGCGGTGGGACAGCCGATCCCTGTCCCTGGGGCAGGTAGGGTGTGTGGAGGTGGGACAGCCGATCCCTGTTCCTGGGGCAGGTAGGGTGTGTGGGGGTGGGGCAGCCGATCCCTGTCCCTGGGGCAGGTAGGGTGTGTGGAGGTGGGACAGCCGATCCCTGTCCCTGGGGCAGGTAGGGTGTGTGGAGGTGGGACAGCCGATCCCTGTCCCTGGGGCAGGTAGGGTGTGTGGGGGTGGGACAGCCGATCTCTGTCCCTGGGGCAGGTAGGGTGTGTGGGGGTGGGACAGCCGATCCCTGTCCCTGTCCCTGGGGCAGGTAGGGTGTGTGGAGGTGGGACAGCCGATCCCTGTCCCTGGGGCAGGTAGGGTGTGTGGGGGTGGGACAGCCGATCCCTGTCTCTGGGGCAGGTAGGGTGTGTGGAGGTGGGACAGCCGATCCCTGTCCCTGGGGCAGGTAGGGTGTGTGGGGGTGGGACAGCCGATCCCTGTCCCTGGGGCAGGTAGGGTGTGTGGAGGTGGGACAGCCGATCCCTGTCCCTGGGGCAGGTAGGGTGTGTGGAGGTGGGACAGCCTATCCCTGTCTCTGGGGCAGGTAGGGTGTGTGGAGGTGGGACAGCCGATCCCTGTCCCTGGGGCAGGTAGGGTGTGTGGGGGTGGGACAGCCGATCCCTGTCCCTGGGGCAGGTAGGGTGTGTGGAGGTGGGACAGCCGATCCCTGTCCCTGGGGCAGGTAGGGTGTGTGGGGGTGGGGCAGCCGATCCCTGTCCCTGGGGCAGGTAGGGTGTGTGGAGGTGGGACAGCCGATCCCTGTCCCTGGGGCAGGTAGGGTGTGTGGAGGTGGGACAGCCGATCCCTGTCCCTGGGGCAGGTAGGGTGTGTGGAGGTGGGACAGCCGATCCCTGTCCCTGTCTCTGGGGCAGGTAGGGTGTGTGGAGGTGGGACAGCCGATCCCTGTCCCTGGGGCAGGTAGGGTGTGTGGGGGTGGGACAGCCGATCCCTGTCCCTGTCCCTGGGGCAGGTAGGGTGTGTGGAGGTGGGACAGCCGATCCCTGTCCCTGGGGCAGGTAGGGTGTGTGGGGGTGGGACAGCCGATCCCTGTCTCTGGGGCAGGTAGGGTGTGTGGAGGTGGGACAGCCGATCCCTGTCCCTGGGGCAGGTAGGGTGTGTGGGGGTGGGACAGCCGATCCCTGTCCCTGGGGCAGGTAGGGTGTGTGGAGGTGGGACAGCCGATCCCTGTCCCTGGGGCAGGTAGGGTGTGTGGAGGTGGGACAGCCGATCCCTGTCTCTGGGGCAGGTAGGGTGTGTGGAGGTGGGACAAGCCGATCCCTGTCCCTGGGGCAGGTAGGGTGTGTGGGGGTGGGACAGCCGATCCCTGTCCCTGGGGCAGGTAGGGTGTGTGGAGGTGGGACAGCCGATCCCTGTCCCTGGGGCAGGTAGGGTGTGTGGAGGTGGGACAGCCGATCCCTGTCCCTGGGGCAGGTAGGGTGTGTGGAGGTGGGACAGCCGATCCCTGTCCCTGGGGCAGGTAGGGTGTGTGGGGGTGGGACAGCCGATCCCTGTCCCGGTCCCTGGGGCAGGTAGGGTGTGTGGAGGTGGGGCAGCCGATCCCTGTCCCTGGGGCAGGTAGGGTGTGTGGGGGTGGGACAGCCGATCCCTGTCCCTGTCCCTGGGGCAGGTAGGGTGTGTGGGGGTGGGACAGCCGATCCCTGTCCCTGTCCCTGGGGCAGGTAGGGTGTGAGGAGATGGGGCAGCCGATCCCTGTCCCTGGGGCAGGTAGGGTGTGAGGAGGTGGGACAGCCGATCCCTGTCTCTGGGGCAGGTAGAATCCAAACAATCAAAATGAACGTGCTTCCCAGATTTCAACTTTTCTTTCGATCCAGCCCTACTGTTTTGCCCAAATCTATTTTTATTAAGGCCAACAAATTGACTTTGGCTTTTATTTGGGTGGGTTAGTGTCCGAGAGTCCGCAGTGCTATACCGCAGAGAGAGAGAGAGAGAGAGACAGAGGATCGGGTAGCTTGGCCCTCCCGAATATTTAGTTTTAGTGTTAGGCTGCCAACACATAAACAACTCTGCAGTGCTTCAGTCACCCTGACTCACCCTGGGCAGGGTGGAGGCTCGCTCAAAAGATAGAGGAGCGGTTTTAAGCCATTCGGCCCATCGACTCTACTCCACCATTCTATCGTGGCTGATGTCATCCTGGCCTCAACTCTACCCTCCTGCATAACCCTTCACAACCCTTCAACCCATTACCAATGACAAACCTGTCCAACTTCTTAGATTTACTCACTGGCCCATCGTCCACCACACTCTGGGGTAGCGAATTCCACAAATTGACAACCCTCTGGGAGAAGCAGTTTCTCCTCATCTCGGTTTTAAATTTGCTCCCCCCGATCCTGAGACTCTGACCACTCGTTTTAAAATGCCAACAAGAGGAAGCGTCTGCTCCACGTCTACTTTATCCATGCACTTTGTCATAATAATAATCTTTATTATTGTCACAAGTAGGCTTACATTAACATTGCAATGAAGTTACTGTGAAAAGCCCCTAGTTGCCACATTCCGGCGCCTGTTCGGGTACACTGAGGGAGAATTCAGAATGTCCGAATTACCGAACTGCACGTCTTTCAGGATTTGTGGGAGGAAACCGGAGCACCCGGAGGAAACTCACGCAGACACGGGGAGAACGTGCAGACTCCGCACAGACAGTGACCCAAGCCGGGAATCAAACCTGGGACCCTGGCGCTGTGAGGCAACGGTGCTAACCACTGTGCTACCATGCCGCCTATCTTATATACCTTCATTTGATCTCCCCACATTATTCTAAACTCTGGAGCGTATCGGCCCAAACTGTTCAATCTCTCCTCAGACGACAAACCTGTCATCTCCAGAATCAATCCAGTGAACCTCCTCTGAACTGCCTCCAATGTCACTACATCTTTCCTCAAATAAGGGGCCAAACTGTGCCCAATACTCCAGGTGCGGTCTCACCAATGCCTTGTACAGTTGCATTAACACTTCCTTCCCTTTGTACTCTATTCCTTTAGCTAGAAATGCCAACATTCCATTCACTCTTTATTATCTGCTGTACCTACATTCTCGATTTCTGCAGTTCCTGCACAAGGACCCCCAGATCCCTCTGCACGGAGCTCCCCGCTCCCTCTGCACGGAGCTCCCCGCTCCCTCTGCACGGAGCTCCCCGCTCCCTCTGCACGGAGCTCCCCGCTCCCTCTGCACGGAGCCCCCCGCTCCCTCTGCACGGAGCTCCCCGCTCCCTCTGCACGGAGCTCCCCGCTCCCTCTGCACGGAGCTCCCCGCTCCCCCTGCACGGAGCTCCCCGCTCCCCCTGCACGGAGCTCCCCGCTCCCCCTGCACGGAGCTCCCCGCTCCCTCTGCACGGAGCCCCCCGCTCCCTCTGCACGGAGCTCCCCGCTCCCTCTGCACGGAGCTCCCCGCTCCCTCTGCACGGAGCTCCCCGATCCCTCTGCGCGGAGCTCCCACTCCCTCTGCACGGAGCTCCCCGCTCCCTCTGCACGGAGCGCCCCGCTCCCTCTGCACGGAGCTCCCCGCTCCCTCTGCACGGAGCTCCCCGCTCCCTCTGCACGGAGCTCCCCGATCCCTCTGCACGGAGCTCCCCGCTCCCTCTGCACGGAGCTCCCCGCTCCCTCTGCACGGAGCTCCCCGATCCCTCTGCACGGAGCTCCCCGATCCCTCTGCACGGAGCTCCCCGCTCCCTCTGCACGGAGCTCCCCGCTCCCTCTGCACGGAGCTCCCCGCTCCCTCTGCACGGAGCTCCCCGCTCCCTCTGCACGGAGCTCCCCGCTCCCTCTGCACGGAGCTCCCCGATCCCTCTGCACGGAGCTCCCCGATCCCTCTGCACGGAGCTCCCACTCCCTCTGCACGGAGCTCCCCGCTCCCTCTGCACGGAGCTCCCCGCTCCCTCTGCACGGAGCTCCCCGCTCCCTCTGCACGGAGCTCCCGCTCCCTCTGCACGGAGCTCCCCGATCCCTCTGCGCGGAGCTCCCCGATCCCTCTGCACGGAGCTCCCCGCTCCCTCTGCTCCGAGCTCCCCGCTCCCTCTGCACGGAGCTCCCCGCTCCCTCTGCACGGAGCTCCCCGCTCCCTCTGCACGGAGCTCCCCGCTCCCTCTGCACGGAGCTCCCACTCCCTCTGCACGGAGCTCCCCGCTCCCTCTGCACGGAGCTCCCCGCTCCCCCTGCACGGAGCTCCCCGATCCCTCTGCACAGAGCTCCCCGCTCCCTCTGCACGGAGCTCCCACTCCCTCTGCACGGAGCTCCCCGCTCCCTCTGCACGGAGCTCCCCGCTCCCTCTGCACGGAGCTCCCCGCTCCCTCTGCACGGAGCTCCCCGATCCCTCTGCACGGAGCTCCCCGATCCCTCTGCACGGAGCTCCCCGATCCCTCAGCACGGCGGCACAGTGGTTAGCATTACTGCCTCACGACGCCAAGGCCCCAGGTTCAATCCCGGCTCTGGGTCACTGTCCGTGTGGAGTTTGCACATTCTCCCCGTGTTTGAGTGGGTTAGACCCCTACAACCCAAAGATGTGCCGGGTAGGTGGATTGGCCACGCTAAATTGCCCCTTAATTGGAAAAAAATGAATTGGGTACTCCAAATGTATAAAACAAAATACAGATTGTAAATAATTGGGACCCAAGAACCGAACCCTGTGGCCTCCCATTCGTGACATCTTGCCATCCAGAAAGAGACCATTTATCCCGACTCATCTTCTGTCCACCAGCCAGTCTTCTATCCAAGCTAATACGTTACCCCTAACCCCATGTGATCTCGCCCCTCATTGCGAAGGAAGGTTCTGTTCTTTGCGCAACCGGACAAGGGGTCTATTTCAGATCTGTACGGCCTTTTCCTTTTGTCCGATCCCACCCCTTTGGAGGAACTGAGGGCGAGATGGGAGAGGGCATTGTGTCGTGTGATTACAGATGGGACTTGGAGAGAAGTCCACCACAGGGTGAACTCCACTCCTTCCTGCGCCCAACTGAATCCAATTCAGTTTAAAGTATTTCACAGGACGCATTGGGCCAAGGTGCAGATGAGTGGGATATTCCAGGATGTGGAAGACAAATGGAATTTTGTCCTCCATTGCTAGAGGGATGGAGTTTAAGACTAGGGAGGTTATGTTGCAATTTTATAAGGTGTTAGTGAGGCCACACCTGGAGTCTTGTGTTCAGTTTTGGTCACCTTACCTGAGAAAGGACGTACTGGCGCTGGAGGGTGTGCAGAGGAGATTCACTAGGTTAATCCCAGAGCTGAAGGGGTTGGATTATGAGGAGAGGTTGAGTAGACTGGGACTGTACTTGTTGGAATTTAGAAGGATGAGGGGGGATCTTATAGAAACATTTAAAATTATGAAGGGAATAGATAGGATTGATGCGGGCAGGTTGTTTCCACTGGCGGGTGAAAGCAGAACTAGGGGGCATAGCCTCAAAATAAGGGGAAGTAGATTTAGGACTGAGTTTAGGAGGAACTTCTTCACCCAAAGGGTTGTGAATCTATGGAATTCCTTGCCCAGTGAAGCAGTTGAGGCTCCTTCATTAAATATTTTTAAGAGAAAGATAGATAGTTTTTTGAAGAATAAAGGGATTAAGGGTTATGGTGTTCGGGCCGGAAAGTGGAGCTGAGTCCACAAAAGATCAGCCATGATCTCATTGAATGGCGGAGCAGGCTCAAGGGGCCAGATGGCCGACCCCTGCTCCTAGTTCTTATGTTCTTATGTGATTGTTACTCTCCAGCTGACCGAGGGTTGCAGAGATCGCAAGATGGGTTTTAAAGTGGTAATGCACTTAAAGCGGAAACCACAGGAGGAAACAAATGGCAACGGGCAGGAACATTGGAGAAGACCCCAAATCAAAAAAAAGTCCATAAGTACCTAAGCCCTCAAACACAAGACCTCAGAGGAGGCAATGAGGACCTCAAGGAAGACCCTAGAAAAGGACACTTGAGGGGCGGCATGAGGCGCAGTGGTTAGCACTGTGACTGCAGCGCTGAGGACCCGGGTTCGAATCCCGGCCCTGGGTCACTGTCCGTGTGGAGTTTGCACATTCTCCCCGTGTCTGCGTGGGTTCCACCCCCACAACCCAAAGATGTGCAGGTTAGGTGGATTGGCCACGCTAAATTGCTTCTCAATTGGGAAAAAAAAAATTGGGTACACTGAATTTAAAAAAAAAGAAAAGGATGCTGAAAGGACACGGAAAGAGGCACAGAAAGATCCCGGAAGGAGGCACAGAAAGATCTCAGAAGGAGGCATAGAAAGACGCCAGAAGGAGGCACGGAAAGATCTCAGAAAAAGGCACGGAAAGACCCCGGAAGGAGGCATGGAAAGATCTCAGAAGGAGGCACGGAAAGATCTCAGAAGGAGGCACGGAAAGACCCCGGAAGGGGGCATTGCTGGTGCCACCCGGGCACCTTGGCATTGCCAGTAAGATTATGTAGTTGATGGGAGGAGCCAGCAGTCGGGTGTTGAGGTTTTCAGAGAGTTTTAGCTTGCGGCTGAAAGGCGAGCTGAGAAGATTCCGCTGAAATGTAGTCAGAAATTCTGCATTATTCTGACAGGGGTCAGGTCTATCTCTTCAAACAGTCTCAGAAGACATCTGTGTACAGCAAATATTCCTGAATGCTAACAGTATTTAAAAGTGGATTGAGAGCCGAGATGGTTTTGTTGTTTAAGTGGGAATAAAGATAGCAGTTAAGGGTTATTGTGTCACTGTATTGATTGGCATTGTTTAAGAGGTAATTGTCAGCTATTTCCTGGTGTGATGTTAAATGTATTTTAATACAGTGTTAGTAACAAAGTTTGTTTTAATTTACCATAGCCTTATTTTTTGTGAACTCACGCCTGGAGCGAGGAATCCTTTCCTTACAGTCTTACAATCTTGGTGTTTTTGTCCAGTATCTGAGCCATTGTTGGGGTCTGATCCGGGGTTGTAGTAAGAGACAGAGACAGAGGTGGGGGTTACGTTGAGGTGTACCTGAGATTCAGTTGCAGTCCTATCAACCACCAGCTGAGGGCAGCAGAATCGAGCTATTGGGGTCGGCTGAGCAAAGCTGTGCCTCGAACCCCAGGTTCATTCTCCACACATCTCGCCCCGGCTTTCCTGGAAACGACTGTGGTTATTGCCACCGTGCTGCCGACTTGTTTGCTTTCTTAACCTCCCCCCTCCCCTACTCCGATTCCCAGCCCCCGGTTCCTGGCTCCGGCAGGGAGGGGTGTAATCCGGGAGGGGCCCCAGAAGCGGGTTTAGTCCACATTACTGTATGAGAAGGGGTTTTTAAAAAATAATAATAATATTAATAATATAGTGTAATTCAATACAAAATAATAGTTAAAATAAAAATTAAAAGGTTGTTAAAGTATCACGTAGGCCAGCCGTAAATGAAAAACCGTTCAAATTAAGGATGTTTCATTCTAAATATATTTAATATAAAATAATTATAAATAATTTAAAACACTATTAACATTTATGACAGACATACAAACAGTAGATGAGGTGTCGTAACAAAAAAGGGGAGCTGTTGAAAAGGCAATCACATTGCTAACGTGAATTTCCAACGTGATAGCGATCCAGACAAAAATTGTTTTCAATAAAGTGTTCATAAGGATACATGGTTTTGATGTATTTGAAGGTTATCTTCTGCTATCATCTTTACTTTCTTTGTTAAAGAACTCAGAAAATTCAGTTGCTAGGATTGCAGACTATGAATCAGAAGCAAAAGGTTTGTGTGAAGTTATTCTGACGCTTCCAAACGCATTGTTACAAGGAAATTTTCAGATGGAACAAATGGTATTGCTTCTTTGAGAGGAGCTGACAAATTTAGGATAGAAGTTCTATATCAACTCTATGACTGCTCGATAATCCAGTTAGGCAAGAGGATCGACCCATCGAGCAGATTGCAAAAAGGTTCAAGTTCCTCTCAGAATTGGTGAACAATTCTGAAATTGATGAGGACAGTATTAAACTTATAATATCGTATTACAAAGATGATATTGACCACAAATCAGTAAACGAGTGTGATCAGTTCAAAGAATATTTGCACCTTAGGAAATCCCAGAACACAGAAGAAACACGCTGTCTAAAATGCAACGAGCAGAAGTTCTTCAGCTTATTTGTGAGCAACACCTAATTGAAGTGTTCCCCAATATTACTGCTGCGCTTGAGCTGTACTTGACAATGGCTATCACGAGCTGTGAAGCAGAAAGGAATTTTTCAAAGCTAGCCTTTATAAAGAACACATTTCGGTCTACCATGACTGAAGGGCGCTTCAATTCTTTATGCTTATTGTCTCTAGAAAATGGCATTGTAAGGAAGCTCTAATGTGACAAAACTGTCTGTGAATATGTTGCTAGAAAAAACAGAAAAAAGAGTATTTTGTAAAATGTGCTTCATGTATTGTCATAGGTGTCTAAAATAAAAGATTATATTGACTGTGGTCTTTTCTATGTTTTATTTCACCATTCTATCATGCATCATGCGTGTATATAACATTTCCCTAATTTTCATTCCCCCCATAACTCGAAAACTATAAGCCATAGGAAATTTTTATTCACACAAGTGACTTTGAAATGTGAGATAATCCAGCACAGCAATTTTAATCAAAATCTGAGATGTAGTGGTTAAATTTTTAAAACATTTGTGGTGATCTATCGTGGAACAACCCCATTGAAGAAGGTAACAGTGGTTACCCAGACCTCGGTGCTGGTTGCGAAGGGGCCCCCATCACAGTTCAAGCTTCAGGGCCCTGAAATGTAGGTCCCCCCACTGCCCACAGCGCCCAGTCCCCCACTGCCCACAGCGCCCGGTCCCCCACTGCCCACAGCGCCCGGTCCCCACTGCCCACAGCGCCCGGTCCCCCACTGCCCACAGCGCCCGAGTCCCCCACTGCCCACAGCGCCCGGTCCCCCACTGCCCACAGCGCCCGGTCCCCCCCCGGCCCACAGCGCCCGGTCCCCCACTGCCCACAGCGCCCGGTCCCCCCACTGCCCACAGCGCCCGGTCCCCCACTGCCCACAGCGCCCGGTCCCCCCCACTGCCCACAGCGCCCGGTCCCCAACTGCCCACAGCGCCCGGTCCCCCACTGCCCACAGCGCCCGGTCCCCCACTGGGTACAGCGCCCGGTCCCCCACTGCCCACAGCGCCCGGTCCCCCACTGCCCACAGCGCCCGGTCCCCCACTGCCCACAGCGCCCGGTCCCCCACTGCCACAGCGCCCGGTCCCCCACTGCCCACAGCGCCCGGTCCCCCACTGCCCACAGCGCCCGGTCCCCCACAGCCACAGCGCCCGGTCCCCCACTGCCCACAGCGCCCGGTCCCCCACTGCCCACACCGCCCGTCCCCCCACTGCCCACAGCGCCCGGTCCCCCCTGCCCACAGCGCCCGGTCCCCCCACTGCCCACAGCGCCCGGTCCCCCACTGCCCACAGCGCCCGGTCCCCACTGCCCACAGCGCCCGGTCCCCCACTGCCCACAGCGCCCGGTCCCCCACTGCCCACAGCGCCCGGTCCCCCACTGCCCACAGCGCCCGGTCCCCCACTGCCCACAGCGCCCGGTCCCCCACTGCCCACAGCGCCCGGTCCCCCACTGCCCACAGCGCCCGGTCCCCCACTGCCCACAGCGCCCGGTCCCCCACTGCCCACAGCGCCCGGTCCCCCACTGCCCACAGCGCCCGGTCCCCCACTGCCCACCGCCCGTCCCCACTGCCCACAGCGCCCGGTCCCCCACTGCCCAGCGCCCGGTCCCCTGCCCACAGCGCCCGGTCCCCCACTGCCCACAGCGCCCGGTCCCCCACTGCCCACAGCGCCCGGTCCCCCACTGCCCACAGCGCCCGGTCCCCCACTGCCCACAGCGCCCGGTCCCCCACTGCCCACAGCGCCCGGTCCCCCACTGCCCACAGCGCCCGGTCCCCCCCTGCCCACAGCGCCCGGTCCCCCCACAGCCCACAGCGCCGGTCCCCCACTGCCCACAGCGCCCGGTCCCCCCACTGCCCACAGCGCCCGGTCCCCCCACTGCCCACAGCGCCCGTCCCCCACTGCCCACAGCGCCCGGTCCCCCACTGCCCACAGCGCCCGGTCCCCCCTGCCCACAGCGCCCGGTCCCCCACTGGGTACAGCGCCCTCCCCCACTGCCCACAGCGCCCGTCCCCCACTGCCCACAGCGCCCGGTCCCCCACTGCCCACAGCGCCCGGTCCCCCACTGCCCACAGCGCCCGTCCCCCACTGCCCACAGCGCCCGGTCCCCCTGCCCACAGCGCCCGGTCCCCCACTGCCCACAGCGCCCGGTCCCCCCACTGCCCACAGCGCCCGGTCCCCCCTGCCCACAGCGCCCGGTCCCCCACTGCCCACAGCGCCCGGTCCCCCACTGCCCACAGCGCCCGGTCCCCCACTGCCCACAGCGCCCGGTCCCCCACTGCCCACAGCGCCCGGTCCCCCCACTGCCCACAGCGCCCGGTCCCCACTGCCCACAGCGCCCGGTCCCCCACTGCCCACAGCGCCCGGGTCCCCCACTGCCCACAGCGCCCGGTCCCCCCTGCCCACAGCGCCCGGTCCCCCACTGCCCACAGCGCCCGTCCCCCACTGCCCACGCCCGGTCCCCCACTGCCCACAGCGCCCGGTCCCCCACTGCCCACAGCGCCCTGTCCCCCACTGCCCACAGCGCCCGGTCCCCCACTGCCCACAGCGCCCGGTCCCCCACTGCCCACAGCACCCGGTCCCCCACTGCCCACAGCGCCCGGTCCCCACTGCCCACAGCGCCCGTCCCCCACTGCCCACAGCGCCCGGTCCCCCACTGCCCACAGCGCCCGGTCCCCCACTGCCCCCACGCCCGTCCCCCACTGCCCACACCGCCGTCCCCCACTGCCCACAGCGCCCGGTCCCCCACTGCCCACAGCGCCCGGTCCCCCCACTGCCCACACCGCCCGGTCCCCCACTGCCCACAGCGCCCGTCCCCCACTGCCCACAGCGCCCGGTCCCCCACTGCCCACAGCGCCCGGTCCCCCACTGCCCCAGCGCCCGGTCCCCCTGCCCACACCCCGCCCGGTCCCCCACTGCCCCACCCCCGGTCCCCCACTGCCCACAGCGCCCGGTCCCCCACTGCCCACAGCGCCCGGTCCCCCACTGCCCACAGCGCCCGGTCCCCCACTGCCCACAGCGCCCGGGCCCCCACTGCCCACAGCGCCCGTCCCCCACTGCCCACAGCGCCCGGTCCCCCCTGCCCACACGCCCGGTCCCCCACTGCCCACAGCGCCCGTCCCCCACGCCCACAGCGCCCGTCCCCCACTGCCCACAGCGCCCGGTCCCCCACTGCCCACAGCGCCCGGTCCCCCACTGCCCACAGCGCCCGGTCCCCCACTGCCCACAGCGCCCGGTCCCCCACTGCCCACCGCGCCCGTCCCCCACTGCCCACAGCGCCCGGTCCCCCACTGCCCACAGCGCCCGGTCCCCCACTGCCCACAGCGCCCGGTCCCCCACTGTCCAGCGCCCGGTCCCCCACTGCCCACACCGCCCGGTCCCCCACTGCCCACACGCCCGGTCCCCCACTGCCCACAGCGCCCGGTCCCCCACTGCCCACAGCGCCCGTCCCCCACTGCCCACAGCGCCCGGTCCCCCACTGCCCACAGCGCCCGTCCCCCACTGCCCACAGCGCCGGTCCCCCACTGCCCACAGCGCCCGGTCCCCCCACTGCCCACAGCGCCCGGTCCCCCCCCTGCCCACAGCGCCCGGTCCCCCACTGCCCACAGCGCCCGGTCCCCCCACTGCCCACAGCGCCCGGTCCCCCCCTGCCCACACCGCCCGGTCCCCACTGCCCACAGCGCCCGGTCCCCACTGCCCACACCGCCCGGTCCCCCACTGCCCACAGCGCCCGTCCCCCACAGCCCACAGCGCCCGGTCCCCCCTGCCCACAGCGCCCGGTCCCCCACTGCCCACAGCGCCCGTCCCCCACTGCCCCAGCGCCCGGCCCCCCACTGCCCAGCGCCCGGTCCCCCACTGCCCACAGCGCCCGGTCCCCCACTGCCCACAGCGCCCGTCCCCCACTGCCCACAGCGCCCGGTCCCCCACTGCCCACAGCGCCCGGTCCCCACTGCCCACAGCGCCCGGTCCCCCCACTGCCCACAGCGCCCGGTCCCCCACTGCCCACAGCGCCCGGTCCCCCCACTGCCCACAGCGCCCGGTCCCCCACTGCCCACAGCGCCCGGTCCCCCACTGCCCACAGCGCCCGGTCCCCCACAGTCAGCACCTGTGAGGAGATGCTCGGGCCCTCGAGCAGGAAACTCCAACACTGCTTCGATGAGAACGACCATGACATCCAGGATCTCCCTGACCACAATGGCAAGGCCTTCCTAAACTGGCAGCTCCACCAAAACCCGAGTCAGAGGAAACAAGCCGACAGGCAACTGAGGGCCGAGGTAACAAAGAACCTGTGACCTAAAGAACAGATGTGGGTGGAAAGAGGGCAGGAGACTCAGTAACTCGCCGATAACCGCAATGTCTGCGGCTTCTTTAGCACCATCAAAACCATCTACGGTCCGAGTACCCTGGGACCCACCCCACTGAGAGCTAAAAACGGAGAGGCAGCACGGTGGCGCAGTGGGTTAGCACTGCTGCCTCACGGCGCCGAGGTCCCAGGTTCGATCCCGGCTCTGAGTCACTGTCCGTGTGGAGTTTGCACATTCTCCCCGTGTCTGCGTGGGTTTCGCCCCCACAACCCAAAAATGTGCAGAGTAGGTGGATTGGCCACGCTAAACTGCCCCTTAATTGGAAAAAATTATTGGGTACTCTAAATTTATTTAAAAAACAGAGAGGCGCAAGACAGAGAGGGGTCACCATCCACTGGAGAGAGCATTCGAGGAACTCCCTCCTCAATCAAGCCTTTGACACAAACATCTTTGACGCCATCCCGCTACACGCTACCCCAACCATCCTGCAACACGCTACCCGCCACCATCCTGCAACATGCTACCCGCCACCATCCCGCTACACGCTACCCGCAACCATCCCGCTACACGCTACCCGCAACATCCCGCTACACGCTACCCGCAACCATCCCCGCTACACGCTACCCGCAACCATCCCGCTACACGCTACCCCGCAACCATCCCGCTACACGCTACCCGCAACCATCCCGCTACACGCTACCCGCAACCATCCCGCAACACGCTACCCGCAACCATCCTGCAAACGCTACCTGCCACCATCCCACAACACGCTACCCGCCACCATCCCGCTACACGCTACCCGCAACATCCCGCTACACGCTACCCGCAACCATCCCGCTACACGCTACCCGCAACCATCCCGCTACACGCTACCCGCAACCATCCCCGCTACACCTACCCGCAACCAGCCCGAACACGCTACCCGCAACCATCCTGCAACACGCTACCTGCCACCATCCCACAACACGCTACCCGCAACCATCCTGCAACACGCTACCCGCCACCATCCCACAACACGCTACCCGCAACCATCCTGCAACACGCTACCGCAACCATCCCGCAACACGCTAACATGCCACCTCACAACACGCTACCCGCCCCATCCTGCAACACGCTACATGCCACCATCTCATAACACGCTACCCCAACCATCCCGCAACACGCTACATGCCGCCATCTCTAACACGCTACCCGCCACATCCCGCAACACACGCTCACCCGCAACCATCCTGCAACACGCTACCCGCCACCATCTCATAACACGCTACCCGCCACCATCCTGCAACACGCTACCCGCCACCATCCTGCAACACGCTACCGCCACCATCTCATAACACGCTACCCACCACCATCCTGCAACACGCTACCCGCCCATCCTGCAACACCGCTACCAATACCATCCTGCAACACGCTACCCGCCACCCATCCCGCAACACGCTTCATGCCACCATCTCGCAAACGCTACCCGCCACCATCCTGCAACACGTTACCCACCACCATCCTGCAACACGCTACATGCCACCATCTCATAACACGCTGCCCCCGCCACCATCCTGCAACACGTTACCCACCACCATCCTGCAACACACTACATGCCACCATCTCGCAACACGCTACCCGTCACCATCCTGCAACACGTTACCCACCACCATCCTGCAACATGCTACATGCTACCATCCCGCAACACGCTACCCGCCACCATCCCGCAACACGCTACCCGCCACCATCCTGCAACACGCTACCCGCCACCATCCCACAACACGCTACCCGCAACCATCCTGCAACATTCTACCCCGCCACCATCCTGCAACACGCTACCCACCACCATCCCGCAACACGCTACCCGCCACCATCCTGCACACGCTACGCCACCATCCCGCAACACGCTACATGAAACCATCTCGCAACACTACCGCCACCATCCCGCAACACGCTACATGCCACCATCTCGCAACATGCTACCCCCCCATCCTGCAACACGCTACCCGCCACCATCTCGCAACACGCTACCGCCACCATCCTGCAACACGCTACAGCCACCATCTCGCAACACACTACCGCCACCATCCCGCAACCGCTACATGCCACCATCTCGCAACACGCTACCCGCCACCATCCTGCAACACGCTACCCGCCACCATCCTGCAACACGCTACCCGCCACCATCCCGCAACACGCTACCGCAACCATCCTGCAACACGCTACCCGCCACCATCCTGCAACACGCACTACTGCCACCATCTCTCAACACGCTACCCGCCACCATCCCGCAACACGCTACCCACCACCATCCTGCAACACGCTACCTGCCCTATCCTGCAACATGCTACATGCTACCATCCCGCAACACGCTACCCCCATCATCCCGCAACACGCTACCCCCATCATCCCGCAACACGCTACCCACCACCATCCCGCAACACGCTACCCACCCACCATCCTGCACACGCTACCCCCGCCACCATCCTGCAACACGCTACCCGCCACCATCCTGCAACACGCTACCCGCCACCAACTAAGCGCAACCGCAGCTCGCCATGAGGTTGAAAATAAATCATCCTCAGCTGAAGACAACACAGCTGGAAGCCCTGAATTACTCGGCGGAGAGGCTCTCTGACAAGAATCCACAACCTCCTTTAACTCCATTAACTCCGGACGGAAGAGAGCATGCTGGGAGATGCTTTAATTATCTTCAAGGAAAGAGACAGGTCCGACTGTGAAATTAGATAGATAGATAGAGATAGAGAAATACAGCACAAACAGGCCCTTCGGCCCACGATGTTGCGCCGAACTTTTGTCCTAGGTTAATCATAGAATTTTGGACAATTTATCATGCCAATCCACCCACCTGCACATCTTTGGACTGTGGAGGAACCGAGTACCCGGAGGAAACCCACCAGTCACGGGGGATGTGCAGACTCCGCACAGCAAGCGCCCAAGCCGGAATCGAACCTGGGACCCTGGAGCGTGAAGCAATTGTGCTATCCACAATGCTACCGTGCTGCCCTTAAGAAGTTAACCTACCCTCCACTATTCTACCCTAATCCATGTACAATCCAATAGCCGCTTGAAGGTCCCTAACTTTTACCGACTCAACTACTTCCACAGGC